>NW_020201624.1:47821-60272 GCF_001531365.2 Cynara cardunculus var. scolymus
TATTTAATGTTATGTATACGTCGTAACTTTCAAAAAGATGGCCGACGGTGATGAAGCTAGTCACACCCCATCTAACGACAATGTAAGAGAAAATGCTCCACACCTGGATATTTATGATGATGAGGCACCGATGTTTCCTCGAAGCGAACGTTTGATGCAACGTATGACTTTATTAATTCAGCAAACGTTAACCTAACAACGACATGACGATAGAAAGTCTGAAGATGATAAAAGTAAAGGTAAGGAGAAAGAAACGACTGACACCTCAAAACCCAAAACCGACCGAGTCTCTTTTAAAACCTTTCGTGGTAGCGGTGCTACTGAGTTCTTTGGGAAGGTTGATCCATTGGAGGCACTGGAATGGATATTGAATACTGAGAAGGTCTTTTGTATCACCCGAGTGCTATGTGATGATAAAGTGAATTATGCAACGACCATGTTCAAAAGTAGGGCCTTGATATGGTGGAATGCTACTTTTGCAGCTTTAGGTGAAACTGAAAAAGACGGTATGCCTTGGGAGTCTTTCAAAACTCGATTTAACGAGCAATATTTTCCAATTGATCTACAAAAACGATTGGAGTAGGAGTTTCTTGATCTTAATCAAGGAAAGATGTCAGTGGTGGACTACGAGACTGAGTTCAATCATAAAGCACAATTTGCCATACGTTTCTTGACTACAGAACAGGAACGTGTAGACCACTTTATAGACAGATTGGAATAAGAGATTCGAGATGTCGTCGCCAATCGTGACATTTCAAAGTTTGAGAAAGCGGTTGAATCTGCACGACGGCGCGAACACGATTTGACCAGCTCGGATCGTAATACAGCTCCGCCAGCCAAGCGACCTCGAATTGAAGGTGCCATATCTGCACCAACACAGCAATTTTCTAGGAATTTCAATCCGAGATACGCTCAATCCCAAGCTAGATCGCGACCTCAATCTTCGTCCCAAGCTTATAGCCTTCAGTCAAATGCTCCTCCACCCTGTTCTATTTGCGGTAAGTCTCATGGGGGCCGATGCAACACTATTCGCCCTGAACTTAGATGTCATGGTTGTGGTGAAGTTGGACACGTGAGACCGAACTGCCCGAGGAGGGATATGACATGCTACTCATGTGGTGCTATAGGCCATCGTCAAAGAGAATGCCCTCGATCTAAACCCGAGGAAAGTAAGGCTTMTGTTCGCCGACCTTCTACTAGTGGTACTCCTCGTCAAAAGGAGGAGGTACCCCGCGTC
This sequence comes from Cynara cardunculus var. scolymus, assembly GCF_001531365.2. Taxonomy (NCBI): domain Eukaryota; kingdom Viridiplantae; phylum Streptophyta; class Magnoliopsida; order Asterales; family Asteraceae; genus Cynara; species Cynara cardunculus. Next base: position 49,059 of record NW_020201624.1, read on the forward strand.
CAGGCCAGGGCTTTTCCAATCACTGCTGAGGAAGCTCGAGATAAACCGGATGTGGTTATGGGTATATTTCTCGTTAATTCTCATCCTGCTCGTATCTTATTTGATTCTGGTGCTACTAATTCATTCGTTTCTCATACGTTTGCTCGATGTTTAAACTTTGTGCCATATGTGCTTGCTAAACTTTTTTACGTCGACACTGCTGATGGCACATCTATGCTAGCTAATAAATTTTACAAAGATTGTGTGTTGCAATTAAATGAGCATGAGTTTTTTTGTAGATCTTGTACCGATGGATATCCATAGCTTTGATATAATTATTGGTATGGATTGGTTGGCTAAGAATCGGGCTGATATTTTCTGTTTTCAACGCATAATCCGTATACCGAACGACGTCGACTATTTATATGTTTACGGTGAAAAGCGTAAAGGGGACGTAAAGTTAATTTCTACACTTAAAGCTCGAAGACACCTATCTAAAGGTTGTTCTTCCTATTTAGCCTATATTTTTTGATGCGTCGAAAGAGGTAAAGAAAACGGTTAGTGACGTACCGGTCGTGTGTGAATTTCTGGATGTATTTGCCAAGGACTTACCCGGTTTACCTCCTGATAGACAAGTTGAATTTCGAATTGATGGCTCCGGCTGAAATGATAGAAGTGAAGAATCAACTGCAAGAACTTCTCGATAAAGGTTTTATCCAACCGAGCACTTCTCCTTGGGGTGCTCCAGTAGTATTTGTCAAGAAGAAAGACGGTTCAATGCGTATGTGCATCGATTACCGTGAGTTAAAMAAAGTAACGATCAAGAACAAATATCCACTTCCACGTATCGATGATTTGTTCGACCAATTGCAAGGTGCGAGTTACTTCTCTAAAATTGATTTACGGTCGGGTTATCATCAACTGAGAGTGCGTGAAGAAGATGAATCGAAAACGGCTTTCCGTATACGTTATGGCGACTATGAATTTTTAGTTATACCATTCGGTTTAACTAATGCACCTGCAACGTTCATGGATATGATGAATCACGTGTGCCGGCCGATGTTGGAAAAATCTGTGATCGTGTTTATAGACGATATTCTTGTATATTCCAAATCTAAAGCAGATCACGTGAAGCATTTGTGTGAGATCCTTGAAACACTTCAACAAGAGCGTCTATATGCTAAATTTTCGAAATATGAATTTTGGCTACGTCAGGTGCAATTCCTAGGTCATACGATTTCTTGTGACGGTGTGTCGGTTGACCCGTCCAAAGTTGAAGCTGTAAAGAATTGGGAGCAACCTAAGAATGCATCTGAGATTTGTAGTTTTCTTGGACTCGCGGGTCATTATAGACGGTTCATACGAGATTTCTCTAAAATTGTCGTGCCTTTAACTTCGTTGACCCGGAAAGATGTCAAGTTGGAATGGGGTGAAGCTCAAGAGAATGCTTTTCAGGTGTTAAAGCTTTGTTTGTCAGATGCTCCTGTTCTAGCTTTACCAGAAGGTAGTGACGACTTGGTAGTTTACAGCGATGCTTCTAAACTGGGTCTCGGTTGTGTTCTTATGCAGCGAGGCAATGTAATTGCATACGCTTCGAGACAGTTGAAAGGTTATGAAAAGAACTATCCAACTCATGATCTTGAGTTGGCAGCGGTCATTTTTGCACTAAAATTATGGCGTCATTATTTATATGGTACCAAATATCAACTATTCACAGATCATAAGAGATTGAAGTATATCTTCACTCAACAGACTTTGAACATGAGGCAACAACGAGCCATGGAACTGATTAAAGACTAAGAATATGAAATTCTCTATCATCCAGGTAAAGCTATTGTTGTTGCAGATGCTTTAAGCCGGAAGACGTATGCAAACTTCATGTGTTATGCTATTACACATACGTCACTAACATCCACACTAGTTGACAACATACGAAAATGGCAAGTAGAGGCTTTAAATCCTGATCGTGTGAAACCAGAGCGTATAGTTGGTTATGTTTCGTATCTGACAGATGATAGTCGAGGACTTAAAGTCTTCAAGGACCGTGTTTGGATTCCAAAACTCGGTGGTATTCGGGAATTGGTATTATCTGAAGCACATAAGTCGCGGATGTCCGTGCATCCGGGCAGTACAAAGATATATTACGATTTGAGATCTGAATATTGGTGGCCGGGAATGAAGCGTGATATCGGCCGATATGTGGAACAATGTGTTACGTGTTCGTAGGTTAAAGCTGAACACCAAAAACCTTGTGGTAGCCTTCAACCTCTCGATATACCGGTGTGGAAATGTGAGGAACTTACAATGGATTTCGTTACAAAGCTACCGAAGACGTCTCGTCAACACGACAGCATCTGGGTTGTCGTGGACCATTTAACCAAAAGTGCTCACCTTCTGCCTGTTCGAGAGTCGTATTCTATGGATAAATGGGCACAAATTTATATGGACGAGATTATTGCACGACATGGTGTTCCTCTGAAGGTAATTTCTGATCGAGATTCTCGATTTACTTCGAAATTTTGGGCTAGTTTACAACGAGAACTAGGGACACGCGTGGCATTGAGCACAACCTATCATCCCCAAACTGATGGCCAGTCTGAACGCATGATACAGACGTTAGAAGATATGTTGCATGCGTGTATCCTTGAGTTTGGTGGTAGTTGGGATATGCATCTACCATTGGTTGAATTTTCATACAATAACAGCTATCACTCGACTATAGGTATGGCGCCTTTTGAGGCTTTATATGGTCGTAAATGTCAAACTGCACTATGTTGGCGTGAGACGGGTGAGAAAGTGCTTGCTGGACCCGAAATGATTCAAATCACGCATGATAAGATTCAAGTTATTCGGGAAAGGATGAAAGCCGCTCAGGACAGACAAAAGTCGTATGCATATAATCGTCGACGACCAATTGAATTCACCGTGGGCGACATGGTTATGTTGAAAGTTTCCCTTTGGAAGGGTAATCTACGATTTGGTAAACAAGGTAAGCTTAGTCCATGTTTCGTTGGACCATTCAAAATCATTGAACGTATTGGCAAACAAGCATATCGACTTGAACTTCCACAAGAGCTGTCTGGTATTCACGATGTATTTCATGTTGATATCTTCGAAAGTGTTTGGGTAAGTATGATGAAACAATTCCCTTAGCTGAGGTGAAGATTGACGAACGACTGAGATATATCGAGGACCCAGAAGAAATTCTAAACGAAAGAACGNGAATGGGGTGAAGCTCAAGAGAATGCTTTTCAGGTGTTAAAGCTTTGTTTGTCAGATGCTCCTGTTCTAGCTTTACCAGAAGGTAGTGACGACTTGGTAGTTTACAGCGATGCTTCTAAACTGGGTCTCGGTTGTGTTCTTATGCAGCGAGGCAATGTAATTGCATACGCTTCGAGACAGTTGAAAGGTTATGAAAAGAACTATCCAACTCATGATCTTGAGTTGGCAGCGGTCATTTTTGCACTAAAATTATGGCGTCATTATTTATATGGTACCAAATATCAACTATTCACAGATCATAAGAGATTGAAGTATATCTTCACTCAACAGACTTTGAACATGAGGCAACAACGAGCCATGGAACTGATTAAAGACTAAGAATATGAAATTCTCTATCATCCAGGTAAAGCTATTGTTGTTGCAGATGCTTTAAGCCGGAAGACGTATGCAAACTTCATGTGTTATGCTATTACACATACGTCACTAACATCCACACTAGTTGACAACATACGAAAATGGCAAGTAGAGGCTTTAAATCCTGATCGTGTGAAACCAGAGCGTATAGTTGGTTATGTTTCGTATCTGACAGATGATAGTCGAGGACTTACAGTCTTCAAGGACCGTGTTTGGATTCCAAAACTCGGTGGTATTCGGGAATTGGTATTATCTGAAGCACATAAGTCGCGGATGTCCGTGCATCCGGGCAGTACAAAGATATATTACGATTTGAGATCTGAATATTGGTGGCCGGGAATGAAGCGTGATATCGGCCGATATGTGGAACAATGTGTTACGTGTTCGTAGGTTAAAGCTGAACACCAAAAACCTTGTGGTAGCCTTCAACCTCTCGATATACCGGTGTGGAAATGTGAGGAACTTACAATGGATTTCGTTACAAAGCTACCGAAGACGTCTCGTCAACACGACAGCATCTGGGTTGTCGTGGACCATTTAACCAAAAGTGCTCACCTTCTGCCTGTTCGAGAGTCGTATTCTATGGATAAATGGGCACAAATTTATATGGACGAGATTATTGCACGACATGGTGTTCCTCTGAAGGTAATTTCTGATCGAGATTCTCGATTTACTTCGAAATTTTGGGCTAGTTTACAACGAGAACTAGGGACACGCGTGGCATTGAGCACAACCTATCATCCCCAAACTGATGGCCAGTCTGAACGCATGATACAGACGTTAGAAGATATGTTGCATGCGTGTATCCTTGAGTTTGGTGGTAGTTGGGATATGCATCTACCATTGGTTGAATTTTCATACAATAACAGCTATCACTCGACTATAGGTATGGCGCCTTTTGAGGCTTTATATGGTCGTAAATGTCAAACTGCACTATGTTGGCGTGAGACGGGTGAGAAAGTGCTTGCTGGACCCGAAATGATTCAAATCACGCATGATAAGATTCAAGTTATTCGGGAAAGGATGAAAGCCGCTCAGGACAGACAAAAGTCGTATGCATATAATCGTCGACGACCAATTGAATTCACCGTGGGCGACATGGTTATGTTGAAAGTTTCCCTTTGGAAGGGTAATCTACGATTTGGTAAACAAGGTAAGCTTAGTCCATGTTTCGTTGGACCATTCAAAATCATTGAACGTATTGGCAAACAAGCATATCGACTTGAACTTCCACAAGAGCTGTCTGGTATTCACGATGTATTTCATGTTGATATCTTCGAAAGTGTTTGGGTAAGTATGATGAAACAATTCCCTTAGCTGAGGTGAAGATTGACGAACGACTGAGATATATCGAGGACCCAGAAGAAATTCTAAACGAAAGAACGACAAATCTTCGGAACAAGACAATCGATTTGTTATTGGTGAAATAAAAGCATCATCGTGGTCCAAATTGCACATGGGAGAACAAAGAACAGATGCTTGCCAAATATCTCGAGCTATTTGAGAAATGAAGATTCCGAGGACAGAATCCTCAAAAGGATGAGGTAATTGTAACATACACTTTTGCGAATACGTTGCAATATCCCCTTTATACGTGTTTATGTGATCAAAATGTAAAATTTGGAAGCAAACCCGAATGCAATAAACTATATATGAAATAGTTGGAATCATCGTACGAGGCCCGGGGCAAAACAATTGGAAAGAAACGGGTCAAAAACATCAATATCTACGTTATGGATACATAAAAAATGACTTTTATTGGAAGATATTTTTTGAAATATTTCTATTTTAAGTTGTATATTATCTCTTTTTGAATGCATGAGCGAAAACCACGTCAAAAACGGAGGTCCGAGCGAAAAGTTATACGATTTTTAGTGATTAGTGGTCAAACCGAGTTTTCAGCCGAGTTAACTCAGCCCCAACTCGTAAAAGTCGTTTATACATGTTATTTACCTTCTTTTTCACCCAAAACAAACTCCAATCTCCAAAACTTACTACCAGGGGTGATTTTGGCTTCATAGGGGTGAATCAAGGTTGTTTCAAAGGGGTTTTGCTTGATTTTATGCCAAATTCATCCTCCAATTAAGGTATAACTATTTCATTGGTTAATCTCTTGATTTAAATCTAGTCAGAGATGACATCAATGAAACCTAATCTGAGTTATATTAGTAATATGTTGTATTTAGATTGGTTATAGCCTAACTAAGTTGTTATGATGCTTGGTTGATGATTTGGAGCTTTCGAAAATGAAGAACATAGGTTGAACTTTGATTTTGTTTATTAATGGCTATTTTGGTGAAATTCTTGAGTATTGATCTTGTAATCAATAATATAAACATGGTTAGATGGTATTTTGATTGTTGCAATAAAGATTAAATCCAAAATATGGATTTTAGCCTATTTAGTTGGTGAATATAACAGCACCGAATCTATCCGAGATGTTGTTTTGAATGTGCGATAACTTCTTAACCGTAGCTCGGATTGCTACGATTCTGGACATTTTAGAAATCTTATATGTAGATCTAAACCTGTCCTTTAGACACCTTTCCGAAATAAGGCTTCTAGGTTGGTTATAATTGTGCCTAAAAACTGATAAAAAGTTGATTTTGAGCTGTGAATTATAGTGCCTAAAATGAGTTTAAATGAAGTTTGGTTAAGTTTTTGTTGTCGGATCTTTATGAAACTTTGGGTACATATTACAGGTGTTAAATAAGCTCACTTGGTCCTTCCAGAGTGACCGTTGGACGATGTTTAGACGTATATGGACGTAGAGCCTAAGTTGGCTTGATTTTTTAGTATCGAAAAGCACTGTGAGTTTATGGGGCTACTTAACTTGGTATTTGCAAGACATATGTTATCTATTTGATACTTGCTTCCACACTCATCCATGTTATGTCTCCTTATCAATTTCAAGAGATTATTGGCTATTGCACTCCGTCCTTCCATACGTGCTACTCGGTGGTTACTTTGTGTTTCACCCGGGGAGGCATGCTTAAGCCCATATTAGCTGAGATTACTCGGGTATGGTGCGTATTTGACCGTGTTAGAGTCTGGTCATTTTCCCCACTGTCCAGGATAGCTGGGGTGGGAGGATCATTCCATTGGCCGAGATAGCTCGGGTGGTATGAAATCTATGATATATATTGTTGTGCTTGCCACGACCGGGATAGCTCGGTGGCAGTACATATCAATTATTGACTTTCACACGATCTAGTTGCATACTTTGATATTCAGATGTATGATTCTTGAATGATGATTACTTATTACATGATTTACATCCTTCATGATCATTGACTTCCATGGATTACATTTGTGAAGCTTTAGTAGTTAGTAGTTCCCGTTTACTCACTAAGCATTATGTGCTTACCCTTTTAGTTGTTCACATTTTACAGGCCGTGTAGATAAGACAAAGAACAAGCTCGAGTAGATTGAGATCTTTGCTTTTGGTGCTTCCAGTAGCACGACTCTTTTGGTATTATATAGTTAGTCGAATACAACTGTGGATTGTAAATTATTAGTTGTCTTTTGGTTGTAATTAAAGTATCTAGATAGCGGGTAGCTAATGTCCTCCGTCTTGTATATAGTTTAAGCTTTATGCAAATCTATTAAGTTTATTTTGTCCGTTTTAGGATATTTTGGAAAACAGGTGCTTACGGAAACGTCCTGTAAACCAAGCRGACATTTCGAATTAGAAACTCGTAAATATTATATCCCGTTTGTTTTCTAAAGGTTTAAAAATGTAACTTTTGGTGTTTTTTTATCATTTATAGAAATGAGGTATTACAAACCTTTTATCATTTATGTAATTTGGGTCTTTCACTCTGTATGCACTATACATAGCCTCTACATCCCTTGATGCATATCCCTTTTTTATTTAATCCATGAGATAGCGCCTCTGCATAGTTCATTTAGAGTCTCTTACTCGTCTAGTTCTTTTGCAATACAGAGCCTCTGTACCTTGATCATTATGCATGTACTCTACTTATCACAAATGATCCAAGCATAGTTCAAGGGGGAACATATAAGAAAGGCTAAACTCAAGGGGGAGCACAACATCATCTCAGAACAGAGCCTCTATATGTACTATACAGAACCTCTACGTTAAAACTCATGATTATAGAACAGATCCTCTGTATGTACTATACAGAGCCTCTATCTCTAAACATAGAAAAGTGTTCTCCAGAGGACATGTATAGTCTAATGATGAATCTCTGTTTGCGATCTTAAGGTATGTCTTCTTCTGCATATAGTTCTCTGGTTCTAATCAAAACCTCTACTTTTCTCTAACCAAAACTTTTACACTTAGAAACTTTTCTTGTTGTTTTTGAAAATTAAAATATATTATTTACATTAGGAAGGCGTAGAGTTTATTTTAATTGTTTAATAAAAGTTGTTACCCACAATAAGCATCACCACGTGTGAGCTTATCTTTTCAAACGTGGGAGGCGCCACTGGAAGCTGGCAATCCATATGGCAGGCCCCCACAGGCTTTGCGAAAACCGGTTTAGTTTTACCTGACGTTTGGGGCGCTAAAACACTCAAGTGTTTTATTTTTTTAAACAATTTCTTTACCCTCAAATTAATCTTTTACGCTTACAAAATTTCTCAAGAACTCTCGTCGTCTTCAACCTTTCAACCGCCATTGCTAGAACTCAAAGCTGTCAAACCTGTGCTTAAAGATCGTTTCAATCTTCAACCAATCATCATGATAAACAAGTAAGTACCACAAATCCGTTCTCTCATCCCATTTCTTGATTCAAGACCTATCTCTTGAAACCCTAGAAATCTGTTATCTCATTTCAAACCCAAAACCTGCAACAATGTCCTCCTCAGAATCTGGAAAGTCCCAAACTCATACCACAACCCACAAAACCATGGAAGATACCAGTTAAAAAAGCTAGTTCCCCTACCCATCAAACCAAATAACCATGCCCTAAACCTTCAATTTGACAACTTCGACACCCAATACCATCCCATCATCAACATTCTCCAAAACCACTTCTTGAACCCAGCCTTGATCAACACCGATGACTTGGTTCCTGAAAGATACATACAAAAATACTGTCAATCCTGCGCCGTTACTGAATCTCAAAGAGGGATCATAGGAGATTTCTTCGTCTCTGCCACACAAGAATTCGTTACAGTTCGAATTTCAAGATCCTTATTTTCACGAGTTCTTGAAATCCCAACAAAAACTAACCTGGGGCATTCTGAATACGCCCCTCTTCCTTCTGGGGACGAAATTGTAACTTTCCTGAAGTTCTTGGGATACAACAAGGCCATTCAATACCCGTCCCAGTATCGCCGTCAACACTTACCACCGATGTGAAATACACTTTTCACATTGGTCAATCGCTCGCTGACAGGGAAGATAAGGAGCCTCGATATGTGCTCAATGAGCATTCTATAAATCGTCTACGGCATTTTCTTTGACCTGTCCCTCGACTACTCTTTGATACTCTACACCGAGTTCAAGGCCACCATGGCCAAAAAGTGTTAAAAAGTGGCCAAAGGAAGACAACTGCCATCCTTGTTGTTTCCCCGATTCTTGGGTCTTCTCCTAAGACCAGCTCTTGATGACAACAATATTGATGTGGGTCGTATACCTCCTCACAAGGTAAATGTACTCACTCAATATAGACCAACAGTGCACAAGGAGGGTTATGAAGCAGAAAGGCCTATTCCAAAGAGGCTCATGAGCTACATGAAGTCTAAGGAGATTAAGAGAGCGTACAGACGTACACGCGAGACACTAGAACCAGTGTCTCAAACCCCGGTATGAATAGGAGCAGCCGAGGAAGAAGAGAGAACTGAGGACACATCAATGCCTCAGACCGAGGGAGGAACGGTGAGAGCAGGAGAAGAGAGAATGAGAGCTGAGGCAGAAAGAGTGAGAGTACAACAAGAAAAAGAAAAAGAAAGAAAATGAGAGGAGGCAAGGAAAAAGAAAGTTGAGAGGGAGAAGAAGAAAAAGGAGGCAGAACGAGAAGAGGAAAGAGCGGGCAGAAAAGGCTCGCCAAACGGAAATTGCTCGCCTAAGAGAAGAGGCCAGACTCAGAGCAGAAGAAGAGGCTCGTTAAATCTTGGCTCAATCCTCTAGTTCAAACCTAGGGGATGACCAAGGGCACTATGATGATACTACACGATCTTACACAAGCGACGAAAGTGGAGAAGAGGAGTGTGAGACAGAGAGTGAGGGAGATGAAGAGGAGAGCGAGGAAGAAGAAGAGGGAGAAGGTGTAGCAGTTGCTCTGCCTTAGGGTGGGACAGAGCAGCCTAGGACAAATAGGCACATCAGATTCACCTACCCCACTCCAAGTGCAACCACACTATCTGACTCCGGTGGTCGAGACACGGAGATCATTGAAACAAAGGCGCACACCTTGAACCCTAACTAGCCTATCCAACCAGAGGTCGTATCTGCCTCTGGTTATATTAGCCAAAGGGAAACCTCACCACAGGAAACACCCTCACAAAAGGGTGTAACCTTTGAAAACATAAGTGATATGTCTCTCCATATCACGCCACTTTCCCACACAGAGGAATTTGTTTCCTCTGCACAAGTAGACCCCCAACCTTGTTCAGAGCAAGGAATAAATGCACCAGACTTTGAGACTCTCGACCAGTCCCCTAGTCCACTCATGGAGAGCCTTCTGGCTGGCTCTGAACCAGCCTTGGGTCCTGTCCCTGACAGAACGGAAGTAGTGAATTCTCCTCAAGAAGAACCACGAGGATCTTCTGGAAGCCCTTCCCCGACTAACGTCAATCAGGTCGTGACTGAAGGCGTCCCTGGAACGGGGATTCAATTTGGCTCATGTGTTGAGCCAGAGGTTACCACATCTGCATATGTCACTAGGGAAGAGTTCCATTCCTTTTTCACCTCTATGCAATGCTCCTTGGAAGTGCTAAAACTCAGCATGGCCCGTGTAGAGCCGTCACCTTCTACACCTGCTCTGGATGAGATACGAGCATCCTTGGTAGTACTGAGGGCTGAGTCCACGACAAATGCTTCTCGTATCAATACTCTAATGGAATTGACGGCAACCAATACAGCAACATTACAACAGGTCGTTGCATCTCTACAGAGTGTTTCCAAATTTAAAATACATATTGATAGAAAAGATCAATACATATTTTACAAGATTGTTTGSGGAAAGATAAGGTAAAAGAAACCTATCTAAACAATCTTAAGTTACACACAAAGGTTAGCAATTACAAGAAAAGAGATTGCTAAAAGAAAAATATCTTTTACTTTAAGCTGAAAGAAGCTTGAAGTAAGAATGAGGAGAGAGGGAGTGATGCGCGCACTCTGCATGGAGAAGAAACACTTCTATTTATACCCAGTGCATTAAATGTCCATTTAATGCAGTATGGTAGGGTTTAGAGTGCGTGTCAAGCCTTAACAGGAAGGCTTGTCCTTTGTTACAGTGAATAGTACAAAAGCACTATTATTGAACAGACATCCTTACCTAAAGTTGGTGGACAAAGGGTCGACTAATCGGCTCCGTACCGTACTATCTTTAGTAAGGGTATGGGTTTGTCCTTTTGTGTGTGCAAGGACAAAACAACAACAATTGTGCTAAGCAAGCTTCCTTTGAT
>NW_020201624.1:62009-63420 GCF_001531365.2 Cynara cardunculus var. scolymus
ACCGCCTTGCCTTTCGACTTGGGGTCCTGGTGCCTTGATGGTGGAGCCGATTCACCTTGTCTTTGTTCCCCCTGGGATTGAGACTCCCTGAGGGCAACACCTTTGGTGGTTGTTGATGGGTTCTGGAACTTGATGGAAAAATCATCTTCATCATCATCGTCGTCGTCACCATCTAAATCATCTCCGGTGTCTGGAATGACAGGTTTATTATCGTCTTCATCATCATCTTCATCGTCCATATCATCAGCATCATCATCATCACCAGTAGTAGTGATGGTCTGGACCTCATCCCTAGGGATGGCATCTACAACCTCGGCTTGAGTAGCTTCGGTGGTAGGGATTACAGGAGCAGCATAAACAACTTCAGCTGTAGGAGCCTCAGTATCAGCTGCAACTGAAGCTGATACAGGACCAACAGCCTGAGAAGGCGTAGGAACTGCATATGATGATTCACCAGCATTGGACCTCATCTCCCCCTCTCTGACCAAGACTTGAGAGACTTTGCCAGAGAGTTCGTCCAAGCGCTGACACTGGAGAACCATTGAAGCCTCCAGTCTTTGCAAAGCATCAGCTAGAGTTGTCGTTGCCTCACGCATTTGAGAGAGTTGAGCGCGATCATCGGCAGAGAAGGAGGGATCCATCACTGGAGCTGGTTGACGGACATCATCCAGGATTTGTTGAAGAAGACCAGTCTGCTGTTCAGCTAWAGCTTGAGCATCGTCAGCCCTTCTGTGAAGAACAGCGAGGGCGTCGTTGTTAATTTGAACAGCTTCCTAGAGAGCCTGAAGCTGACTCTGAACTTCACTGACATCCGTCTGGAGGGCTAGGAAGTTGGCATCAAGATCACCTTGGCGAGGCATCACTTGGTGAACTTCGTTGACCTTGGAGAGGACGGTGTCGAAGGCCAGAAGGAGAAGCTTGATATTTGATGACATATCATAATCATCATCAATGTCTTGATCCCCAGCGTCGGATTCTCTAACTCCAGCATCTCCTCCATCTTTCTCTCTTTCTCCAGTACCAGAAGGTGGTACTAGAGGAGTCTCTACAACAGAAGAGATATGAGCAAAAGTCTTAAGGTTAGAAGAAATGAAAGGATAGGAAGAGGGAGTACCTGAGGGGCCTTCAGTGACATCAAAAGGATTGTCACTGGTATGAGCAAAGATGTCCTCGAGAGGATGGACATCTGTATGCTGAGGAGCTTCGAGAGGAGCAGGCTTAGGTCCTGTGGTGAGTGTCTTAGTACCAGGTAGGACAGACGCTGATACATCATGGACACGTGTAAAGACCAAGGAAGGAGGAGAAGAGAAGATGGTAGAGAAAAGAGGTGGGTGTTCAGCGGTGGCGGCGCTGATTTCAACACCTTCAGTGATTTGGGTCACTGAAGTGGTTTGGGTAGATGCCACTGATA
>NW_020201625.1:0-41555 GCF_001531365.2 Cynara cardunculus var. scolymus
CGAATAAGAACAATTATAAAAGTTGGTTTTACACTGAGAAGGAGAACCAGTTGAGCTTTGAGCACACGAAAAGTCTTTGACTTTTTGTAAAAGCTGGTCTCTTTCTACAGTAACTAAATCATATTTCTTTTTCAGTTCAGTTCTCATGTTCAATTCAGTTTCAAGGTCTATCTTTAGATCAGACAATTTCTTTAAAGTATCCAGGAGTTTACCTTCTAACTCCTTCTAAAGCATTTCAAACTTTTTCTTCTGATTAATCAACTCTCGTTTCTCTTCATCTGAGCTGCTTTTGTCATTCTCCGAAGCAATGTYAAGCCACTTTCTTTTCTCAGTAAGCTCTTTGGCAATTGTTGTATACTTCTTTGAAGTATTTTTTTTCTCAATAGCAAATTGCTTTTTCTCATCGTCTAAAACCTTTTGCTTTAGATCAATGTTTTCAGACAATTTCTGTAGTTGACTCTGACAGTCTTCGGAGATGTCTTTCTTTTCTTTAGCATTCTTCGCTCGTTCCAAAATGATAASCTGCTCAAAATCCGAGATTTGCTTTAGAAGCATCTTTGCGTTCAGCTCGAGAGAGTTAATCTTATTTTCATAAGATTCACGTTCAGTTTCAAACTTTCTTTCAATTTGAATAAATCTTTTCTTTTCCTTCTCAAACTCTGCTCTTTCCACATTCAAATTCCTTTCTGCTGTCAGAAATTTCTCCTTCTCTAAGTCCAGTAATTTCTTTAACTCACTCAGATCATTCTCAGACTTGTGGAACTTCTCAGTTAAATTCTTTATCTCTGTATTGTTCCTTGGAGAGTTCCTTTCAGCAGTTAATTCATTTTGAACTTTTTGGAATTTAGAGAACAAATCGTTATTAGTCTTAATCCTTGTATTTATCTCTTTATGACATTCTATTCTGACATCATTCAAAGAATTTTTAAGTTTATCAATTTGAGATTTGGATTCATTCTCAACCCTTTCTAACTTTTCTTTATGCTCCCGATTCAAAGTTTCAGTACACTTCTCATTACCATAATTCAAAATTTTATAATACACAATACTCTTTTCTAGCTCAGCAATCTTCTCTCTCAACTCTTTTATAATATCTGCCATTTAAAAAAATGATCAGTTAAGAATCTATGCAGTGAAATCAGATAAAAGAAACAGGAACAGTTAAGCTCAAAAAAATAGAAAAAAACACTAAAACTGATGAGAATTTAGTAAAACGACGAGAAACTGTCAAAAATCAGTAAAAACAGTCAAAACCGTTGAAAACAGTTAAAAACTGTTAAAAATAGTCAAAGACAGTTAAAACTGATAAGATACAGTTTACACGACGCAGAACAATTCAAAAATCTCAAACAGTTAAAAGACACACAAAACAGATAAACGATGATCCATAAATAAAAATCTAAACAAAAATTAAAACTCAAAAAATACAAGAAGAAAAAGATTAATACAGCTGTAGTTAAATGAAATTCCAACTCTGCAGATGATTTATACAGCTATATACAACCTTTGTGTTATGACAGCAAGCTAAACCAAATACGCTCAAAACATAAACCTGCTGTACATAAACCTGTCCAGATAGCTTCTGTTCCAGTCCTCAAATCCACAAACACACAGTCATAAAACACAAATTTAAACCTGCTATTCAAACAGCTGTAAATACAGTTTAAGCCAAAACAGTTAAAACTGAATTAAGACCAATAGAGATCAACTCGAATAAGCTGCTGTTTGTCACAAAGAACCTGTATTTGACTTAAGACCCTTAATCAATATGCAGAAATAAGTCTTTAAAGACAATTACAAGGATTGATTAGATTACAAAAATAAACCCTTGCTGCTGTTCTTAATCCCAAAAAGCAAAGCCAATTCAGTAGGCTTTCAAATCGGTTAAACCTACCAAGCAACTTATATCTCTATCCAAACCCAAGCCTTGCTATGCCTTAAAACCTTCCAAAGTGTACTTTGATGTACCTGTCACAAAAACAGTTGAACAATCAAATCATGAACACAATTAGGCTGTTAGCTTGAACAATTTAAACCAACTATATGTGCTTATTGCTGCAGCAAGGACCTGCTTTAGTTCCTCACAACAATAAGACTAACAGCAAATACTCACAATTCTTATGTAAAACAGCAATAAGAACCTGTCACCAAACAGTTTAAGAATCAAATATGCTCAAAATCAAACCTACTGCTGTTTCAGACCTTAAAACAGTACTCTAAACTGTTGTTAATCACTGAGTAGCTGCTGCTGTTTCAGATTTTAAGCTCAACAACCAAATCTGTGTCAAACAGCAACTGCTTTCTACTGTTGTTGTTGCTGCACCAAACAGCAACTGCTTCAAATCTTAATACACTCTCAAAACACAAACAAGCTGTCCATACAATGAATATATCTAAGTCTTAAACAGCCTGTGTTTTTAGTCAACCAAACAGGTTTTAAGCCTTGTAACAGCTAATTCTGCATCATCATCTAAGATCAACACTAGCAGCAGTAAGTTGCTCACATACAGCAGCAATATTTTGAAAACGTAATCTCAATTGTAATCCAAATCTCAGCTGGCACTACAAGATCTGGTCTGTAGACTCCAACCAATTTACAAAACCTGGTAAGGAATAGAAAAACAAACCAAAAGCCTGCTGTTTCAATAAGATTTTGGATATGTTGCTGTCGATCCTTAGTCAACTCTGGTATTGATGTGCCAGAAGTCAGCCTGTCAGCATGTAGAATCTGACAGTGATGAATTGGTTATGGATGCTGTTATGTTCTGTCTTTCAAAAGCAAACTTGAAGGACTGGATGTCCTGACATCAACCCCATTCAACTGGCCACTTCCGAACAAGTAAATATCATGTCTGCTCTACAAATGAAGTCCAAACACAGCGCCCTTTGAACTGTTAAAGTATCAACAGTCTGTAATCTGGGCTGTTGTTCCAAAATTTCAATATAACAGCAACTCCCTCTGCTTCCCACGCTGTTTCAATGTACTATCTTCACACCAATGGAACAACTAGCTATTTAACCTATGAGAATCTGTGAATCTTCAAGGCTGTTACAATGATTCAAAACAGAAAACTGTTGCACAGTGCACAGCTAAAATTACACTTCACCGGCATTCCTACCAGCTTCTGTTTAAAACAGTTTAATGATTTGTAAATTGCTCATCACACTCATCACAGACAAGAAACAGGTTCAATGAACAAACATTACTAAGCGGTCTCTAAAGACACACCACTAAACTGATCTAATTCAGTCAAAACATGATCTTAAATCACTCTCAAACAATGAATTCAATACCACCAACAAACAATCCTTTCACCTGCTGCTTATTTTGCTAAAAACAATTCAACAGTGAGCTTTTAAAAAAAGTACACACATCAACAAAGATTGTGCTTGATTGAAATCGAAATTAGATCAAGTACCTTGAAACATAGACAATCACAGACAAACAAATAGCTGTTGAGCAATTAAGAATCCCAATGGTGATTTAGATTGAACGATTAGATATACGGTCAATGAGATTGTGTAGATGAGTGGTTTAATAAACCGGACAGGACACTAGGATGCACAAAATTTCTGAGTACTAAACCGTTCAGAAGTCCGCTCAAGGGTAAACCTAATCCGATCACTAATCTGGTCAAGGGTTGTACGGTTTATATGAACACCGGTCAAGGCATGTACGGTTTAGGAATAAACCGCTCAAAGGTTAAACCTAAATCGCTCAGAAATTCGATTAAAAGATGACCGAATACACTTAAACCTTAGTGACCGAATCCGCTCAAGATGGAAGCTTAAATCGCTCAAAACAATTAACTAACCTCGAATCCAATTGAGGTTTCTACGATTTACTCATTCATTCAAGCTTTGCTCGAATCCGCTCAAGAATCCGCTGAGACCGAATTCGATGAACCTTGAAGTCTAACTCGATCAATCTCTGCGATGAATCAACCGGTGAGCAATCCGGTTAAAGAGTGTGCGGTTTACCTCTTTATCCGCTCAAACTGAGTACGTCTCCTTCGATTTAGAAATAGGAACAAAATAAACCTGTTGGGCACCTAAACCAGATGGAAAAAATGGGCCTTAACCATTGGGCCAAAGATTTGGACGGTTTAACAAAAAAATAAGAAAAACTCAAAATTAAAACAGATCAAAAACTATCAAAAACACAAAAACAAAAAAAAACTTTTAAAAAAATGGATCAAAAACACTGGTTTAAAGAAAAATTCAAGAACACAAAAAATTTTAAAAACACAAAATCCGATTAAATCTTGATTTAAAATGATCAAATCACAAAAGTTTGTGAATAATAAAGATTCACAATTCAATTTCGAGCATTTTGATCATGTTTTTAACACAAAAACACAAGATTTTATGAATAAATCGGATCAAAATCTAAAAAAAAATGAAGAACACGAAGAACAAAAAAAAATTCAGAGAAAAAAAATTTACTTATCTCTTCATCTGATTTCTTGCAAACACTCTCTGATACCAATTGTGTATTTGATACAACTTTAACTAATTCTTGTGGGAAAAATAAGAGGTATTTAAGAACAAATGCTTGTATAGCTGCTAACACACCACATGGCCCACCTTCATGCTGAACTAATCCCATTGATGTTTCTTCATCGGGACTAAACCTAATACCCTGATTGTTCCACTGTGCAAGTATTCCCTTCGAAACTTCATTCCCAAAAACCATCAAAAATAGTTGTTGTGCTTCCTCCGAAGACAACTCTTCCCCCCAACACCTCTCTTTCTTCGCCACTGGCGCACACTTATCCACTTTTGATGCTGAAGCCTCCGAGGAGTTAGAAACATTCTTAGGCGCACTAGTATTAGTAGCAGTCGTAGCCATAGCTGCCGAGGCCGCCATCATACGCTTTTCAGCTGCTGCCGCCATCAACTCCCGCTGCAACTTCCGATTTTTGGCTTCCGGCGATTCTTCCAGCGGAGTCTCAGTGCTGTTATCCCTCGCCTTGCTCCTCTTTGGCTCTGGCGGCTCATGTTGCATGCTCATCCTTAACGCCCTTTGCAAATCATCCTCCTCATGATCCTCTATTGGAATCAAATCAAATGTTTCCTTATATCTCCGAACCAGATCTCCCAGATACAAAACCTTCAACCCAAATTAGGGTTTTCCAAATCGAACATCCAACAAATCATATATCTATATACGCATAAACCAAATCAAAGTCGACAAATGAAATTATACAAATATCTACACAAATGATTTAGCTAAAAAAAGCCCTAACATCTTGACTTGAAAGCTTTACAGTCTGTGTAAGAGTCCTGCGGATAAATATAGAAATTCACTGATCAATCTTCAATAAGCTTCATAATATGGCAGAATCTCAGATATTTCTTCAAGAACATCAAGAACATTCATATGAGAGTTTAGAGGAAAAGTCAAACATCAAAGCTCTGGTCAAACTCTATATTACGTATTGAATATTACAAATGAGCTCACTTACCTACAATTACAAAGATAAGCTACCTATTTATATGGTCAAACCTACTAAGCATAGTCAAAGTCAAACTCCTATAAGAAAAGTCAAACACACTGACTTTTACAATAGACTGTATTTAACTTTCAAGACGAATACAATTAATACTGATTTTCAATCCTAACAATATAGATGAGACAGTTCAGGCACATAGGTACCTGAACAGGGTAGTGAACAGAGAGAAAATGTAACTGAGAGGGATAGTTTGACGAGGGGAGACTCTGATCTGCATCACACTACAACAGACAGTACTTTCACAGCTTCTTCTAGCTCGGAAGATACAATATCAGATGATGAGGCAACTCAGGCTGATGATAATGCTGGTGATAATGATGATGACAACAATGATGATGATGATGATGATGATGATGCCCATCCTGCAGTTGATCAAAACATTCAAGTCGGGGCAATCATAGATAATCTTGATGACATCTTTGATACCAACCAAAATCAACAAACGTGTCCGAGTCTTTAGAGTTTATCATTTGATGTTGACTTCACAGATGACTTCGGCAATGTTTTTGGTGAATTGCATCAACTATTGGGTGACATACAGAATGAAAAATATGAGGGAGTTCAATTCGAAAATGTTGAGAGAGTGTGTGAAGGGGACAGAGAAAAATATGGAGAGAGTGAGTGTGGAGCTCAAAATGAGGAATATGCTCCTTTCCTAGTCGAAATACTTAGCCGGGCACCCACATCTGCTATTGACATTCATTCGTTGAATGTTGATATTGAAACAGACATAGCTAGCCCAGCTATGCAAATGCACACCCCCCTAGCCAATATATTGCTTCTCAACAAACAATCGTTTCATCTTTTCACGGGACTTTAGCACATAGTTTATCTGCTTCTCACTTGGAGAATGTAGATATTAAAACAAGTAGGCCTCTGCCCCAGCCTATGACTTCAATTTAGTGCACCTCGATTCTAGCGCCGATACACTTAGGTACACTTGAGTCTAGAGCATCCGTTGCTCAATCCGCATTTCTTTGTGAACTAGCTGGAACGACCACAGTGGAGTCTGTAGATTTTTCACAAGGACAGGTCGGAAGTCCTACTAGTGCTAATATTTTGCCAACACTGAACATAGGCACAACAGTTGTCTCAACTATTGTTACAACTGGTAATCTATGTGATCCAGGTGTTACTTTACCTGACTCTGTGTCAAGGGAATATTTGGATGGCACCCTAAAGGCTGTCCAGGATACTATGACTGAACAGATTCTAAGTTTGAAGAGATTCATGAAGGGAAAAGAGCCAGTATCTAAAGAAACAACCGTATGTGCCGTCACCACCACTTGCTCCTGAACCTCTAACTGAACAAGAATAAACGGTGGATGAGTTGAGGTCGTTATTGTATGCCAAATTAATCTCAAGTCAAAATCCTGATGCAGTGGACGCAGATCTGGTTGGGCTCTTAAGACAATAAGTAGAGGAAAATCCCACCGTGAAGGCCTCAGAATTTCTAGATTTCCAGAGCGTTGTAGCTACTAATTTCTCAAAGATTAGTACTAAATTGCTTCAAACACTCAAGCACTTTCTCTTATGAAAAACTCCATTGATGCCTTAACCAAAAGGGTATCAACTTTAGAAAACACTTACCGAGCTCAGGCCACCATTTTGAAAAGAAGACATGATGATCAGGACGATCCTGATCACCATGAGGGGGAGAGAAAGAGACAAAGGCTAGATGAGTCGTCAATTGGGGTGGAAGGTGTTGCTAGCGAGCCAGAATCTGAAAACGTGATTGAAGAAAGTCTGGTTCCAGCAAGTACAAGAGAACGGACTACTGGCCAAGAATCAGTTGAGAAGGTGTTGGGTCATTGACCAGTATCTTCCTAAATCGAAACGTGGCACTGGCTGCTATGCTATAAGGAAATAAGTTGCGCCTTCTCCACCAGTAATTGCTTTTGGCGTAGTGGTAAGCGCTTGGATCCTAACATGTGGTATCAGAATAGGTCACGGGTTCGAATCCTATGGTGTGCATAATGATACGAAAGGCATGTTATGCAGCCATTGACTTCTAGCGAAGATCTTATTAGTGCTGGCAGATGCTGGGGGGGATTGTTGGGTCATTGACCAGCATCTTCCTAAATCGAAACATGGCACTGGCTGCTATGCTATAAGGAAATAAGTTGCACTTTCTCCACCAGCAATTGCTTTTTGCGTAGTGGTAAGCGCTTGGATCCTAACAGAAGGTGACAGTTGTAGAGACAAATCCTGTGATCGAGCCAATGGTTGAAAAGTCGGCGGACTCCATGGTAGAAACAAGGTTGTTATTGGATTTGTCTGCTAACGTTGGATCCAATGAAGTCTTCTTAAGAGAACTGGGTGGAGTTCAAGATTATGGTGAAGATATTGATAATATTGATGAGTCAGCAGACATCTACTTTGACTTTGAAACAGATATCCATGAAGATGATCCTATTTTCTCGTTTCAGGCTGAACATCAAAATATTAACTGAACCTCCTACCTCAGTGTCTCCAGGTCATTCTGATACTTCCAAGATGGCATTTGATCCTACTGAGATTTTCTCTAAACATTATGTGCCATTCGAAATTCGTGCTAATGTTCCAGGTTTTGACAGAGCTCGGATCACATAACCTTTTCTTGAAGACATTTATTTTGGCATCTTCATCCAATCTATAGACATGATCTGCATACTTAGGGTCAAGAAACCCTGGAGGTTGTTCAATGTAAACTTCATCTTGAAATTTTCATTAAGGAAAGCACTATTTACGTCCATTTGAACACTTTAAAGTCTTTATCAGCAACAAAGGCTAGAAAGAGTCAAATAGCGTTGAGTCTAGCCACTGGTACGAAGGTTTCAACATAATTGATTCATTCTTCTTGTCTATAAACCTAAGCAAAAAGGCGAGCCTTGTTACGGGTTACAACTCCTTGTTCATCTAAACTGTCCCTACGAAAGCTCCATTTCATGAGTTGAACTGGCAGTTGAAAATTCTCTATTTTCAATCCCCCTTTGGCAACCTCATCCTCATTAAAAAAACAAAGAAAATCAGACTTTATTGCGATAAACTCATTTGGTGCCTATCACAGTTTTGTCAGATGGATGGGGGACAAGGTACCAGACTTTGTTCCTATCAAACTCAATGAGTTCCTCTAGCATGGCAATGACCCAATTAGGGTCTGAGATAACATCATTGATTTTCTTGGGTTTAACTAGAGATAGGAAGTTGACAAAGAGACATATATTACCTAGACCACGGCGTATCTGAATACCTGCACTTGGATCACCAAGAATTTGATGAAGTGGGTAGTCTTTTGTCCATTGCTGAGATGGCAGAGGATTGTCATCTGAGCATTGATATTCAGGTAGAGAAGATGAGGCTTTAGCTACATACTCTTCAGCAATAGGTTGAATTACTAAAGGAGCCTCGGAGAGAGGTAGAGAAGATGAGGCTTTAGNGAAGATGAGGCTTTAGCTACATACTCTTCAGCAATAGGTTGAATTACTAAAGGAGCCTCGGAGAGAGGTAGAGAAGATGAGGCTTTAGCTACATATTCTTCAGCAGTAGGCTTCAGCATTGATGTTCAAGTAGAAAAGATGAGGCTTCAGCTACATATTCTTCAGTGATTGGTTAGTGTTTGAAGTTGAGAGAGGAATGAAACTAACAGGCACTGCAACAATCTTTGAAGAGGATTCGCCTTGGTTATTAGTTGCAACTGGAATGATAAGCGGATCATAATCAACTTTTGGAGTATCAGCATTGGGTTTATTGTTGAAGGAAGCTTCAGGTTGTCCAAAATGAGAAGACATCCAGATTTCTAACTCTTCATCATTATTAATGATGGGTTTAGAGTTAGCTGATTGAGATTCATCAAAGGTGACATGGATAGTTTCTTCTATGGTTTGTCGATGTTTATTGAATACTCTGAAGGCGTGGGATACTAAAGAATATCCAAGAAAGATTTCTTCATCAGCTTTTAGATCGAACTTTCTAAGTTGGTCACGATTGTTGAGAATGAAATAGGTGCAACAAAATATGTGAAGAAAATTGAGAGAAGGCTTTATGCTATGGAAGAGTTTGTAAGCTGTCTTCTTGAATCTCTTAACGATCAGAGATCGGTTTTGAGTAAAACAAGTAGTGTTGATAGCTTAAGCCCAGAATTGAGTAGGGAGATGAGATTCGTTGAGCATGGATCGAGCAGCCTCGATGATTGTTCGATTTCTTCTTTTAGCGACTCCATTTTGTTGTGGAGTTCTCATAGATAGAAGTTGTGAGAGATTCCCTTGTCCTCAAAGAAGCTATCCCTAGTACTGTTTTGGAATTTAGTTCCATGCTCACTTCTGATAGATTGTACCTTAATGTTGTTAAGTACTTCTATGCGTTTGATGAACGAAATAATTTCTTCAGGTGCTTCACCTTTGCATCTGAGAAAGAAGACCCAAATGTACCTGGAATACTCATCAACAATGACATTTCTAGCTATTGATTGCACATTGACTGGACCAAAGAGATTCATATGTAATAACTGAAGTGGAGATATCACTAAAGAGATTTGCTTAGACTAGAAGTTAGCTCTTGTCTGTTTTCCTTTCTTACACGTTGAGCAAATAGATTCCTTTGAAATTGTGTGTTGAGGAGGACCAGTGACGAGATCATTTCAAGAAAACTCACTCAGTGTCTTGAAGTTGAGATGAGA
The DNA here is from genome assembly GCF_001531365.2 of Cynara cardunculus var. scolymus. NCBI lineage: Eukaryota > Viridiplantae > Streptophyta > Magnoliopsida > Asterales > Asteraceae > Cynara > Cynara cardunculus. The sequence goes on from NW_020201625.1 coordinate 10,174, forward strand.
AAGTCGTTTGTGCCATAGCCAATTGATGTCTGACGAGACTTTAGAAAGAAAAAATTGTTCTCAATTAGAAGAGAATCCATGTTGATGATATATACATTCTCTAGGCGAGAACCGGTTAGAGCAACCTTATCATCCTTGTCGAAGACATAGCATGAATTCTTAGAAAATTTTATTGTGAAATATTTTTGACATAGCTGACTGATGCTAAGAAGATTGTGCTTCAGTCCTTCAACATATACAACACGTTTGAAAGTAGTTGTGTCATTAGTTAATACACCAAAGCATTTGGTATATCCTTTTCCATTTCCTCTAAAGGTTACGGAAGGGCCTCTTTCATCCTCGTAGTCAATGAGTAGGGATTTGTCTCCAGTCATGTGTCTCGAGCATCCACTACCGAGATACCAGATGCCTTTAACTTCCTGCACATGAAAATAGATTAAGATTGCTTTGGTACCCATTTTTATTTGGGTGCTACAGAATTAGAGGCAACATCCACTAAAGCTAAAAACTAAGAGTCAGCAAATGTCTTCACTAAGCCTGAAGAAGAGGCTATAGTGGGATTTAGAGCAACAACACCACTGATGCTGAACGCATAGAGTCAGTAGGTGTCTTCACTGAGCCTGAAGAAGAGGCTTCAGTGGTTTTCTTCAACTTAGTTGTTTTCACAACTTTAGTGGCATATTTCATTTTGGTTGATTTCTCAGCCTTGGTTACTTTCTTTACCTTAGCTGGAGGAACAACCTTGGTAGTAGAAGGACACTTACTGGCAATATGGGTAGTTTCACCATAGTGTCTACACTTCCTATAGCTGAAACCAACTTTAGGGCCAAGAAGTACCAAAGGATTAGAAGAGGGACAAGCTCCAAGGATTCCCTTCTCATTTGTTCTAGGAGGAACAACTGATGATTTAGAGTCCTTGGATGAAACATTCACCTTAAGCTTTGACTTAGATTTCTGAGTGGATTTAGATATCATTTTTCCAGAAGAAGGTGCACAAGTTGAAGGCACAGATCTTGATCTATATGACTTGTTGGCCTTCTTGGGAAGAGGTGTTATGACAATGGATTTACCTTTGTGTTTGAAACCTGAACTCAAAGGAGTTCCTTCAAGATGACTCTCAGTAAAAGAAGACTGAGAGGAAGAAGTATCAGGAATAGAGGAGACAAAGGTGCCAAACTTTAGTATGGACCTGTCAGTGACACGTTCTTCCTGATCATAGGAGAAGCCTAGACCAGTCTTAATCTTGGTGGGGATCTGAGCGTTGATGATCTCAGAGGCCTTGACAGAGGCTTTACCCATTCTTCAATGGTAGCCTTCTCAGCCTTAAGTTCATCAATAGCTTACTCAGGCTTAGCTATAGCCTATTCATGCTTGATACTAATGGTTTGGTGTACAATGACCTGATCCTTGAGATCTTCCTCGATCTTGGTCAGCTCCATTATCTTAGAATGATATATCCTCAACTGTTCTTGAAGATCAAGATTAAGCATTTATGCTTTGGATTTATCATTCAGAGCATTGTAAAGATCAACCGTCAACGTATCTAACGCTGATAGGCTATCAAGTACAGAAGAAAAAGACAAGGGTTCATTCAAGGAACATACCTGAGCAGATGTAGATGATGAGGGATCACAGGAGGATGATATCTCAGAAGGTTCTTCCTTGACATCCTTGGCCATAAGATAGAGGTAGACAGTGTCTTCCTCATCAGAGGACGATTCATCAAAAGAATCAGCCCAGTCATGTTCTTTAGTGGCAAGACCTTTGCCTTTATGCTGAGAATTCTTCATCTTTCTGTACTTTTCCTTCAGCTTTTGATATTTGTCATCATTGGGCTTGAAGGAAGATGGGGTTTTGGAAGATGGCATCGCAGTTTTCTTCAACCTACATTAACTGGCAAAGTGACCTTTGCACTGATAGTTGTAGCAGAATGTTGAAGCCTTGTCAATGGGATTTGACTTTGGCTTATTCGAGATGGTCAGCGAAGGAGATTTGTGAAAATTGATTTTTCTGGCAAATCATCAAAAAGATTTGGTTAGAAGGGACAGTGACTCATCAAACTCTATTAGATCAGAATCTGACAAGTCTTTAGAGTTAGTAGGGTCTAACTCCATTAATGAAAAAGAAGAAACAGGAGGATTAGAGGAAGATATGAGATCAGCTGAAGAATCCTCAAAGATCAAAGCTAACGGAGAGCTTTTCATTTCTCTGGAATCTTTAGTGAGATTCCTCTTCAGCTGACGGGACTGCTCATGATTAAGCAGTATCCTATAAAGAGAACTAAGAGAGAAAGAGAGAAAGAGGACATATCATTGGACATTTTGAGACGCATAGAATAAGTATCCCATGATTCTGGCAAGCATTCCAGAAACTTTGCCAATGTCGCAGAGTTGAAATATTCTCTTCCAACTGTCCTCAAGTCGATAAGGAGACAGTTAAAACGTTGATGTACTTTAGACAATGATTCATTCTTTCCATAAAGAATGCTTTCATATTGTCTTACTAAATTGATTTTCCTCGACTCTTGTACTTGAGAAGTACCTTCATATTGAATACAAAGTGTTTCCCACATGGTTTTGGAGGTTCTTAGTTTCATCATAGAATGATAAACCTCATCGGGAAGAGACATGGCTATTATACACCTCAAACGAGTGTCTATAGCAACTTTCTTCTTATCTTCATTGCTCCATTGATAAGGGAGCTTTGGAATCTGCCGTTCAGGAATCGTGGCAGTCGTAGCAGTTTTAGGAACAGCCGGAGATATAACATATGGAACATAGGGTCCATTTTCTATATAGTGTAGAATTTCAGGATCCACACCTTCCAAGAAGAGAGACATCCGATTCTTCTAGAGACTGAAGTTGTCTCTAATGAATATGGGAGGTTTGGCAAGAGAGCCATTATCGTGAAAGTTCGTGCTAGTGTTTTGTTAAGCCATTTGAAAAGCAGTAAATTATCTAAAGACAAAGAAGTAATAAAATGCAAATAAATAACAAAACAAGACAAAAAGCAAGTCCTGCTCTGATACCACTTGTTGGTCCCAGCCGGATCTAAAAGAGTTTAGAGGTGATCAGTTTGTAGAAGGGGGGATGAATACAAACACAGTAACTTTCACTTTCAAAAATATATATTGATAAAGAAAGATCAATACAGAGTTTTATAAATTGTTTGCGGAATAAACAAGGTAAAGAAAAACCAATCTAAAACAATCTATAAATACACACAGATACACTTAGCAAATATATGAGATTTGTCGAAAGAGATAAGACAGAAGTGTGTTGTTCTTAGGTATGTATCTTAGAATTAGAGAGAAATTATAACTTTCTTGTATAGCAGGGTTGCATGAGTGAAGAGACCACTCAGCTATTTATACCCATTGAATTAAATGCAATTCAGAAGAGGCAGAACATGTGTCAAGCTTTTAGAGGAAAGCTTGTCATTTGCTATAGTGAATAGTACTTTTGTCTATTCATGAGCAGACATCCTTTCATGGAGTTGGTGGGCACTAGAATTGACTAATCGGCTTCGTGCAGTACGATACTCTTGAGAGGGTATGGGTTTATCATTTATGTGTAGAAGGACAAGACAAAAACAATCGTGCATGGAAAGATTCATTTGATTGTTGAATGCTGGAATAATGTTGGAGGTTTCTTCAGCATTCACTTTGGCTTGTGCAGTCTTCACACATATATTGACCAGGTTGTAATCACTGAATACCACTTCAGATCACGAACGCACTAGTCACTAATCTTCAGTTTCAGTCTTCGACATTTGCTGAAGGTTCTTAGGTGTGAGTTTTGTCTTCTTGAAGTATAGTTGTCGTGTAGGATTATGATACATGTTTCATTGATTACTGAACAGACTTAGTGATAATCGCTGGAACTGAATAGACAGATACATAATACTTTGATAGATAAAAGGCATAATCATCAAATCAATGAGAGAGGGGATTAACAGAGTCTTAGAGTTGGAATATTCTCTTCCAACTGTCCTCTAATCGATAAGAAGACAATTAAAACGTTGATGTACCTTAGACAACGATTCATTCTTTCCACAGAAAACGCTTTCATATTTTCTTACTAGATTAATCTTCCTCGATTCTTGTACTCTAGTAGTACCTTCATATTGAACACATAGAGTGTCCCACATGGATTTCGAGGTTTTGAGCTTTATCACAAAGTGATATACCTCGTAGGAAGAGACATGGCAATTATAGACATCACACGAGTGTCTAAAGCCATCCTCTTCTTGTCTTCATCACGCCATTGATTAGGGAGTTTTGGAATCTGTCATTTATGCATTGCAGCAGTCGTAGCAGTTGCAGGAATTGCTGGAGATATAGCATATGGAACATAAGGTCCATTTTCTATGTAGTATGGGATCTCGGGATCCACACCTTCCAAGAAGAGAGACATTTGATTCTTCCAGCGACTAAAGTTGTCTCTTATGAAACGGGGAGGTTTGGCAAGAGAGCCATTATCGTGAAAGTGAGTGCTAGTGTTTTGTAAAGCCATTTATAAAGGAATAAATTATCTAGAGAAGAAAATATAATAAAATGCCAATAAAAAACAAAACAACACAAGAAGCAAACGCTGCTCTGACACCACTTGTTGGTCCTAACTGGATCTACAAGAGTTTATAGATAACAGTTTGTAGGGGGAGATGAATACAGACACAAAAACTTTCAATTTTAAAAATTATATATTGATAAAGAAGGATCAATACAAAATTTACATATTGTTTGGGGAAAAGATAAGGTAAAGAAAACTATCTAAACAATCTAGAGATACATACAATTGCACTTAGCAAAGAGAAAAGATTTGTTGTAAGAAATAAAGTCTTGGAAATGTGTTCTTCACTTGTTCAAAGTGGTTCTTTCTCTTAGGAGAGAGAGAGTAGTGAGAGAAGTAACTTCTTGGGTAAGCTTCATAGAGAGATTGAAGTATATGATAAATGATAACTGAGTAGAGAACACTCAGCTATTTATACCCATTGCATTAAATACAATTCAGAAGGTACACAGTACGTGTCAAGCTTTTAGAGGAAACCTTGTCATTTGCTACAGTGAATAGTCCTTTTGTCTATTCATGAGCAGACATCTTTTCATAGAGTTGGTGAGCACTATAGAGTCAACTGAGTGGCTCCGTACAGTACTACACTCTATAAAATGTATGGTTTTGTCCTTAGTGTGTGGAAGGACAAGACAAAAACAAACGTGCATGGTAAGCTTCATTTTATCATTGAATGCTAGGATGACGCTGGAGGTCTCTTCAACATTTGATGAAACTTGTGCAGTCTTCACACATATGTTGAATAATGAACGCGCTAGTCTCTAATATTCAGTTTCTACCTTCGACATTGCTGAAAGTTCTTTGGTGTGAGTTTTGTCTTCTTGAAGTACAACAGTTACTAGAGATTTACAATACATGTTCAGTGATCACTGAACAGACTCAGTGATGATCGCTGAAACTGAATAAACAGAAACGCTATACTTTGATAGGTAAAAGGGATTACCATCAAGTCAATGAGAGAGGATCAATAAAGTGTCACGTGCACTTAATGCATGAAGATGGTATAAAAGGCAGTATGCCTCTCCCATGCAAAACACACTTCCTTGAAAGAATTTCTAAGTGTATTCTCAAGGCAATCGGCTGTCTTCTTCTACTCTTCTATTTATCTTGTTTGTGAAGAAAAACTTAGTTTTCTTCATTTCATTGCAAATACTCTTTGTGTTATTCTTGTAAGTTCTTCTCTGTGTAAGATTGTTTAGGCTAGGTTATCTTTTTCTACTTCAGCAATAATCTATATTGTATCTCTGTGTGTTAATTCTTGATATACATCAATAAGAATTAAAAAGTTGAAAAAAAAAGTCTATTTAATTGTATCCAACCCCCTTCTACAATTACTTTATGTCTATTATCATCCCATTCGGGACCTACAATGTGTTTTTAGTGTAATCTCTCGTCAACGATTGTAATTCTCTCACTGTAAGATTAGTAGCGTATTGAATCATATGGCCATCCTTTATTGTCAATTATTCTTTATATTATTTTGTGTTCTAATATCTATGATATTACTTGCTTCTGCTATATTTAGTAGATCTATTGAGTATCAAATCACTTGAGTAATCTGGGATCTAACAGTTTGTTTTTATTGCATTTGAGATTATCATCTAAGAATCGACTATACAATTTAGATGTTAGAATTATGGATCAAGTATATTCCATTTACAATTTTGAATATCCAATTTCTAATATAGAATAAGATGACGTTCTACGTATTTGTTATATTCAACTATTTGGACTTGATGATAACACAATATAACATCCGGTCAAACACTTACATTGTTTTAGGATTAAGTTTTATGTGATGTATTCGAAAATCACAAAGAGGATCCGATTTGTATTAAAATCCGATGGTTCATGATCCAAAACAGAGAAAGATCTAGTTTTTGTGTATCTAAAATCACTTTGTGATTTGGATACCCAATCATCATCTAAGGGGGTGTTTGGGATTGCTTATAAAAATAACTTATTGACTTATTCTGGTGTGGCACCGGTAATAAGCACTTTTGAGTGTTTGGATAAACAACTTATACCGGTGCCAAACCGGTAATAAGGTGTTTTTGAAAAAGTTAAATCATTTTAACTTATAATAAGTTGATAAACACTATTATAGGAAAAACATAAGTTGTTTCAAATAAGCAATCCCAAACACCCCCTAAATAGGATTTCTAATATCATATCTAAAAATCTTGTTTGGTAATCTATTATATAAAGCTTTCAATAAAATCAAGTATTAGTTGAAGTGAAGTTTGATCGACACCAAATTAGATTGGTGAGTCATCTAGGTGATAGAAATCATAAGATAGATAAGTCAAATAGTTTGACAAATATCACCTGGCTAGCCAGTTTGAAATGAAAGACTTTTTTTTATTAACCTGGATATCCAACCCGCTATGCGAGCTGACTAATCATAGGGCGACCACCTGCTTTACAGATAGCCCGGAGTCACCGCTTTTGAACCTCCGTGGTCACAAGGGGATTTTTTTCCCCTCTTTGGATTTGAACCTGGGACCTTCTGGTACTTTTGACCTTTGAAGCCAAGCTCAAACCAATCAGGCACTACCCTTGTGGTTATTGAAATGAAAGACTTAGGGACCAAGTTTCACTTACAACTTTTACCATTTCTAGCCCTACTGTAGGAACATGTCCTGCATGTTAGGAAAAGTAAGTACAAAAAAATATGTTTATTTTACTCTACTTATAATATTGTTCACTTTGCACACGAAGGGATAAGTTGGAGTAACAAATATCTACATCATATTAATGCAGTACAACGATACATGGGTCAACAAATCATATGAAGACACACATTAAAGTTGTGTTGTTGTATTAAATGCTTGGACTGTCATAAATTGCAGCCTTTGGACCATATGCAACTTTGTGTGTTTTGAAGAATTTCTATGTGCAAATTCTTACAAGTCTATGTCTTAACCCTCTGAAGTTCTGTCTTAGTTCTTCAATTTCTATTGGTTTAAGATATTCCTTACGGGAGTTGGTTACCATATTTCTTAACAAATTTGTCATCAATTCAGATTACATAGGATAATTACTTTCTTCCTAGTTTCCATAACAATATGTAATTATGTGTTTTCATAACGTATATAACTAAAATTAAAAATTTGATATGTTTGTATTCAATATACAAATCATTGACTCTTTAAAGTAACAACAATATGCCTACCCTACCCTAATTACTCCAAACCCCAAATATACTAAAAGTTATGAAAACCACATAGTGATATAGTGGTGGAGTTTGCTTACACATGACTTGGAAGTTGACCTCTAGTGGCTAATGCCTAGACATTCTCTTTGTTGCATTCAATTTTCTTGTGATCTACCAACCAACTCTTTCAACACCACAAACTTCTTTTCCTCCATATTTATTCCCTTGCACCAACTCATCCCAAATCAAATACATAATTGAAAAATATAATATCTTCAAAATTATAAATTTTGAATTATTTTTGGAAATGGATTAAATGAAATTTAAAAATTAACAAATAAATCTAATTGACTCAAATAGAGGCAAGAAAAAAAAAAGTAATGAATTCATGTGAACCTTTACGCTTGTCATGACATTAGTCTGTCACAAGTTTCTTATTCATATCTGACGATTCCTGTAATTCCAGATGGACTGAAAGTTACGTTGTTTTGAAATTAAGGGGTATTTTGGTCATTTATCATTTATTTATTCAAATTCCAAAACTACATTCTACCAACCAAACATACAGATTCTAAAGCATTTAACAAATCCATTCCAATTCATTCTAACCAAACAAACACGTGTTCAAATTCCATTATAATTCTTTAAAAGTCAAATTCAGTTGACAGATTCCATTCTACGAACCAACCGTCCCTAAACTTTTTTTTCCAGGCATCCCTAATTCCTACATATGCTCCATATCAAAAACTGAATGCCACAACTTCAACCCTTATTTTCTTTCAAAAAACCTTAAAATGACCTCATTTTAGGTTTTTATTTTTCAAAATTAAAAATGCTAAACTTTGTTTCCAGTTACCGGTTGTAAGTTGGAACCAGTCCAGTTTTTGGTTCGATCATTTAATATTTCCCGGTTTGGATGGGTCCACTTCGACCATCCCCAGATACAATGATCCAGTTCCTATAAAAACTAAAGCATCCAACGAAACTCTCCGTGCACTCCCAATGGCTCACACAAATTGCCCCCAGATTAACTACGAAAATGCCACTGAAAGCCACCAACAAGACTTGCTAGTTCCCACAAACCTAATTGTGGAAAACTTCGAAAAAAAGGGTCATTCATGGTAAATACTGATATTTTAAAGCTTATTGCAAGTTTAGCTTCCGTTCAGCTAGTTTCTCTTATGTTATCCGCAGGTTTGCCGTATCTCAACTTCCATCGGATCTATCGGTTAAAGTTGACGACATCACATTTTATGTTCACCAGGTAATATTAAGGAAACATATGCTTTGAATACGACTTGCTTTAACTTTTCACTTCACTGATCGATGTTTTATGAGTAGTTTCCGCTGCTTTCAAGATGCGGTTATTTGGGGCAGATTGACCTCCGGACTTCAATCACGAAAGATGGTTACGAGCTAAAATTGCAGAACTTCCCCGGAGGAGCCGAAACGTTTGAAACCGTGCTCAAATTTTGCTATGGTTTTCCGGTATCGTTAACCACCAAAAACGCAGCTCCTTTACGATGTGCAGCGGAGTTTCTAGACATGACCGAAGAAGTAGAAGACGGGAACCTTATATCTAAAACCGAATCTTTCCTCACTTTGGTTGTTTTTTCTTCATGGAAGGACTCAATTACGGTTCTGAAATCCTGTGAAACTCTCTCCCCGTGGGCCGAAAACCTCCAGATCGTAAGAAAATGTTCTGATTCCATCGCTCGCGCTTCTGAAATCGAACAAAACCGGTGGAAATACGACGTTTCCACTCTCAGAATCGATCATTTTATGAGGATTCTAGAAGCAATGATGCTGAAAGGATTGGGATCAGATTTCTTGGGTTCTTGCATCATGATATATGCAGAAAAATGGTTGATACAAACTGATGGAGAGATTGAAGGATTGAAACGATATCAGAATGGAAAAAAGGAGCAGAAATGGCGTATTCAGCAGGGTCGGAAGCAAGAAACAGGATTTGAACCGTATCACGATCAACGAACGATTATAGAGAGGTTGGTGAGCATATTGCCTCATGAGAAAGAAAGTATTTCCTGCAAGTTTCTGTTGTGGATGTTGAAGATGGCAATGGTGTATGCAGTGTCACCGGCTTTAGTTTCCGAGCTCGAGAAAAGAGTCGGGATGGTTATGGAAGATGCGAGTGTTTACGATCTGCTGATACCTAGTTATACCGGCGGAGAGGAAGGAAACCAAATCAAGTGAGCTTTCAAACATTATGTTTCTATCTTTCAATTTCATAAGATGCAACAAAATTGCTTTTTTGTGATGTCTCATGGTCTTTATGGGTCTTAATAGATTACACTACAACAACCATATAAGACATCTAGAATTTCTAAACGATGATTTTTTTATATAAATTACGTTTATGGATCAATCTATAAATCGTCGTATCTAAAAGTGTTATAATAGGTTTATAAGACATTTTAACAAATATTTGATGACACTTTAAAAAATGTGTCGTATTAACTATTATATCTATTTTATTGGACAACTTTTCAAATAGTGTCGTATTAAATAACTAATACGACATTTAGTCTTAAAAGTGTCTTAAATAACTTGTTGAAACGTCTTATAAACCTATTGTAACGTTTTTACATAGGACATTTTGGTTGGGTACTATAAACTTAAGTACTATCAAGTATTTTGTTATAGAGGCTTTGAAATTTTAACCATGCTATAAAATCAATTTTGTTGTAGTGGTCTTTGATGAAGTTTTAACTTTAAAGAATAAAAAACCCGATTTTTTATTATAATATGTAGTTAGGACGAAGTTAAACTACCTAAACAAGTTTTATCGATGAAATTGGAGAACCTAATACAACAAAAGAAGTAAATTACCCTATTAACCATTTTTATAGGTTATTTAAAAAAAAAATGTCGTTGTGCTAGCATATTATTTTTTCATATTTATGACACTTTTTAAAAGTGTCAAAATGGCTAACATGATAATTTGTTTTTTGTGTCATGTTTAAGTTTCACAAGTCTTTCAGGTATCCTTAATTTTGTTATAACAATTTATAGTGCTTTTAGATATCACGATGTAGATAGATATATATTGTATAGTACTATATTAGGATGCATCCTAAAGTATTTATATTTATACTATCTTATAAATCAGATTTGATAAAAGTCTTAAAAACAATTTTAAATGCATAAGGTACTGCTTCTTTATGTATAAAGTCTTAAAAATTTTAATTACAAGTCATTTATGCATATCGTACGACTCAACAATGTTTCACCTTTTACAACTCATATTTTTAAGTTTTATCTTTCCCATATTTAGTTTTGGTTTCCAATAAACATTGAAAATTTAAACCATCTACCCCCTTTCAAATTTTGACACTTTATGTTCCCAAGATTTTCATCTTACCATCAAAAACTCTCTTACCATTTCAAATGTAAACCTTAGATTTTCATAATCCACGATTGATTTTTCCCAATCACCTCCATTCCCCTAGCTACATTCTTCCTCGCCTCCGTCGTTCCTCACCGTCTCTCCTCCGGTCACACCGACACCCTTACATATAAAGGTCTTCATTTGTCTTTCCATTGGCTTCCATTGTTGTATAAAGGTCTTCCTTTGATTTTTCATTTTAATATTAGGGTTTAAGCTAGCTGCTTATTTTAAAGGTTAGCATTTCGGAGCTCTGGATCTACATTTATAGTATTTGTACACATTAACAACCCCATTGGCTTTTAAGGGTTTCTTTGATTCAATATATTTGAGATGGTTGTGATTCGGGTCGAGTATCTTGCTCCACCGCTCCAGTCCTTGGCAAATGCTTGTATCTTGTTCCACCGCTCAAGTCATTCGGGTTGCGATTAAGGGTTTATGAATAATTGTAGAACCTACTAACACCAACATTTTGGATGGATGTATATTTGAATCTAAATTAGATACAAATGTAGTAGGCTTCGTTACATCTTAAGGAATTTGATATCTCAAAATTGAATAATTTTAATGAGCTTTTCACATCCCGCTGCATTGCGCGGGTAGACAACTAGTTATTACAACATATATCGAGTATAAAAGGTCCAAGTCTAGTGACTCTCACAGGCCCCCTCCAACACAGGTTAGATGGGCACAAAATTTCATAAATGTCGAGTCTCGGGCACAAAATGTTCCAGATGGTAGACCATGGCTCCGATACTATAATGAAGTGTCAAATCACGGGCATAGATGCCTTAGATGATAGAACTTGGCTCTTATACCATATGAGAATATATAGAACCTAATTCATGTTACTTCCCAAAAGATTCGTTGAGGACGGGAGGGGCTTCCAACATATCTATTTACGAAAATCAAAGTCTAGCCGATACATAATTCTAACGGTTATAAAATACGTTTTTGTAATATTTTTTTATATTACTTGGCGTACATATTGATAAGATGTGGTGCAGATCGACCGGAGAGCAGACTTTATTCAACGTGGATGTCGTGCAAAGGATTTTGGAATATTATTTGATGCATGAACAACAACAACCAACACAAAATCATGGGAAATCAAGCATTAGTAAGCTTTTAGATAATTACCTTGCCGAAATAGCTGGCGACCCCAACCTTTCAGTCACAAAGTTTCAAGTGATCGCCGAGTCCTTACCAGATAATGCCCGGCCGTGTGATGATGGACTCTACCGAGCAATCGATATATATCTGAAGGTGATCGGTTCTTTGATTTTCAAGGATACACTCTGATCCATCTTTTGCGTTTTATTATTTTTGTGAGATGTGAAACTTGTGATAATACGTACAACCCCATTAAATTACTCTTAAAAAATGTACTTACTTAAAAGAGAAAGGAGGTTCCAACATAGATAGAGAAGATGCGGGACTCTAACGATTAGATTATTTTATAGGACTTGAAAGTTTACAAGACGAAACAATTATGTATCCTAATTAAAAGTGTCACAGTAAGTTTGTAAGACGTTTTTGGACACCTTAACAAGTTTTTAAAACATTTTAAAAATAAAATATCATATAAGTTTTTATATAGGATACTTTGGAAAAATGTTCTATAAACATATCTTTTTATAGAATAATTGTTTTTTGAGAAATTCTTTCGAATAATGTCATATTAAAAAAATAATAGGACGTTTTATTTTAAAAGTGACTTAAAAACTTGTTAATATACAAAAAAAAAAAAAAAAACTATCTACACATTTATTGTAGCACTTTTACATTAATAAAATGTCCCAAAGGATTGTAAACTTTTGCCTAATAAAAAACTTGAGTCATGTTTCGGTCCTCTTCCCCATTACTTAGAAAAAGTGAGCCTGGATGCATAATTATTTAATAATATAAACTTAAATTTTATAAAATATTTAAATATTTTAAAAATCTTATAATTGGAATCACGAAACCGTATTTTATTTTTGAAATTACAGGCACATCCAGCGCTGTCGGAACATGAGAGAAGAAGATTATGCAGATCCATGGATTGTCAGAAGCTTTCAATTGATGCATGCACACATGCTGCTCAAAATGATCGCCTACCGCTAAGAACAGTCATGCAGGTATCTTTCACATCAAAATCTTCAGCCTTCAATTTTTACTGACCATCACTAGGGGTGTAAATGATGTGAGTCGAGCTTGAGTATTATTATACTCGATTTGAACTTGAAACCCAATTTCCAAACTCGAACTCGACTCGAAAACTCGCGATTAGTAAAAATCAAAGCTCGACTCGAACTCAATAACTATTTCTCAAGCTCGAACTCGAATCAAACTCGAACTAAGCTCGAAACAAGCTCGAACTACAACTCAAATCAAACTTAAATTCAAACTCAAACTCGAATCAAGCTCGAACCAAGCTCACCATTGAAATTTATGATATTTTAGTGTTTTTTTCTTATAAATTTTAAAACGTAAAGGTATTCTCTTAGTTTTTATAAAACTAAAGAGATCAATTTCAAACTTCATCATAAAATAGACAAAGTTAGAAATTTCATTCATCTCCCTCTGTATGTCCCTTACTTTGATCAATCTTCAAGAACAATGACGAATACAATTAACTCTAAAATTCAATCTTCATGTAAGAACACTTGAGAGAAAAAGTCAACTTGGTCAATGTAGATTTATTCCTCTCAATTATACATAATATTAAAATTAAGCTCTCACTTTCTTAAATCCCTTACAAGACCTATTTATAGATCAAACTAAAAACATAAGAGTCAAAGTCAACACATGACTTACAAAGACAAACTCTCTACAAATACAAATATAAACTTTCAAGACGAATACAATTAACTCTAAAATTCAATTCTAACATTTTTCCCTTTTGGATTCAGGCTTGAAAGAATTTGTACTCTTTGAATCCTTTTTTTAAAACTTTGACGCTTTAAACACTTTATGACTTCTTTAAAATCTTCAAGTTAAACTTCTAACATTCTCCACTTTATGTTCTTCAGAGAATCTTCCTTTGAGAAAATCTTCCAAACATTATCCCCCTCGAATGTATAATAAAAACAATCTTCAGAAACAGTCTTCAAGATATTTTCATCAAAGAACTTCTTCATATATCATTCACTAACATTCTCCCCATTGAGAAATCTCTTTCAGTAAACTCTTGTTAAAATGAGATCTTCACATTCAACTCCCCCTCAATATTGTAGTACAAAAATAATCAGCAGTCATCAATCATCTTCATTCACATTCCTTGAGTCTTTTGTAGATTACCAGTCTTCAGAATTGATTATTTTATTCATTATATAATACTCCCTCTTATGATGAAATGAGAATCATTTGCATCATACATCCGAATGAATGAATCATCAAGGTATGCCGTCAATTCATAAAATTGTAAGCAGATCTTTTCAAATTCACTTCTATAATCTTTTCAGATTATGAAGATGGGAAAATAACCAATTTCAACTTATGAAATTGTTAACAATCTTATAAAAGATTGACCTGTGAATATAATAAATATATTTCGTACAACGAATGTACTTCATATATGAGACTTTTTAAGGTTCATCACATCAGGACTTCCATTCAATCATTTATATCTTATAAAAAAAATAATTCTATGAATGTTATAGCAACATAACAAATAAATTGCAAAATTTGTGTAGTGTAGAAAGATAAGGCAACATATGCTTCGATTTAGGCTCAAAAAGATAAACCATGTGGACTACACAAATTTATCAGACTCAATTCGTGATCAAAAAGACTTGAAGGGGGGGGACATATATCCTTCTTTTTTAATATCAAATTTCTTTGAATGAGAAATTTATAGAATATGAGTTGCGTGCCACAAGTGTTATTGAAACACTTATCTTTTAAGAGATAAATGAGTAGCTGGTGGGGTTGTGATAAGAATTGGCCTGTGTTTTACCTTTTTCAATATTAGTCTCCAAAGAATCGAGAACTAATAGATTTTGTGGGTTGCCCGGATTATAGAGGTTAGAACAGGATTCTTTTAATCTTTTAATCATGACACAACTCTCATCAATTCTTTTGGCTCACAACAACTACCCCTCTCATATTTATTTTAAGCTCTGTACACAAACCCATTTTATGTTTAAGCTCACTCAAGTATGGATTTTCTCATAGGTAGGTCTGTTGGTTCTGACATTCCATTGAGGTATTTCTGTGAAGCACTTAGTCCCTCCTAAATTTAACACTGTAAGCTCAATTGATCACAAACAGTTGATCCAAATATTATCGCATATAAGCTTAAATGATCTGATAAAAATTGATAAAAAAATATAGCGATTAAGCACAATCAACAAGGAGTGATGTTCAATTCAGGTTATTCAGAATAAGTGGGAGAAATGAATGAAGATCTGTAAGTACAAGTTTACAGATTCAGATAGTCAAAAAATAATGACATCTGTATCAATTAAAGTAAAAAAAATTCAGAAAAAATAACTTTGAATACAAACGAGTGTATTATCACCGAAAATGATTTTCATTTAAGAGACATGATAATAACAATTTGAAGAATAGCTGAAACATGTATTGAAATTATGTATGATGAGAAATTACGCAAGTAAAATCTCAAGAAATACTTGCTCAGAGAAAATACTCGTTTCAGAAATCAATCCAGATTCAAAAACTTTTCAACAACTCCCCCTAGAAAATAGTTAAGTAATTTTACATTTTAGCTCAAAAACCAAAAGTGAAATCATTTTGGCTCGGGTCCTGAACTGATTTGTTCAGAAGCCATATTTCGTTTCAGCTCGGGTCCTGAACCGTTTTGTTAAGAAACCATATCAAATAGATTACACACTCACCCTGCATTAGTGTATCATAAGAATGATCTTCTTATCAGCATAATAATGACACACCTGCAAAACAGTTCAAGTAGATTTTGGCACCCAGACAAACTTGGGTCCTACTTTGTTAGTATCAGGTTAGAGAATGTTATAACTACCAAACCATCTGTTTCTATTAGATGTATTCTTATTAGCACTTTTAACAGGTTGATCAAATAAACAATAAGATCCATACTAGTTATTAGCATACTTGTTGTATCCATTCCAGCTGTTCTAATAATTTGTTGTCCTCATATCATCTGTTGTACCTTTTTCTATTAACAAAATCATTAGTTCTGGATGTTGAGCACATGATTATTCTCTTGCTAAGATTGATTAGATCATGAGTGGATCTCACAATGCAAGGAAGAATAGGGTTAGTAACAACAAATTTATGAGACATAGCAGAATCAGCTTTATTGACTCAAACATTTTTAGCTTTTGAAAGATAATTGGGTGATCCAATGACATACCCTTGATAATATTGATTTGAAGAACGAGACTTGTTCTTAGAAACAGTTGATTTAGGGCTGCTTGAATAACTGTTAGATTTAACGTTGGAACAATCATAAAAGCTAGTTTTACACTGAGATTGAAAACTAGTTGAGCTTTTAGCACTTGAAAAGTCTTTTACTTTCTTGAGTAACTGGACTCTCTCTTCAGCAACTAAATCGTATTTCTTTTTAAGTTCAGTTCTCATGTTCAATTCAGTAACAAGTTCTGTGTCTAGATCAGACAATTTCTTTGAAAATTCCAGAAACTTACTTTCTAATTCCTTCTTCAACTTTTCATACACTTTCCTTTCTTTCTCAAATTCCTTTCTTTCTTCATCTGAACTTCCCTTTTCATTTTCAAAAGCAATGTCAAACCATTTATTTTTCTCTATAAGTTCTTTGGCGATTGTAGCATTTTTCTTGGCAGTGTTTTTCTTTTCAAGAGCAAACAGTTTGTTCTCTTCATCTAATGCTTTCTTCTCATGTTCAGCACTATCAAGCAATTCCAAATTCTTGCTCAGACATTCTTCTTTAAGCTCTTCCTTTTCTTTATCAACCTTGGCTCGTTCCAAGATGATAAGTTGTTCAAAATCAGAAATTTGCTTTAAAAGCATTTTGGCATTCAGCTCCAAAGAGTTAATCTTGTTTTCAAAAGATTTTCCTTCAGTATCAAATCTTTTCTCAACTTCTATCATCAGTTTCTTCTCTTTCTCCAAAACTTTCTGTTCAGCAACTAAACTCTTCTCAGCTTCTAAAACCTTATCTTTCTCTTTTTCCAGTAATTTCCTTTCATTAACAACTTTCTTCTCAGCTTCATGTAATTTCTCATTAGCTCTTCAAACTTTTTATTCTTCTTTTCTGGAGAGTTCTTTTCAACATTCAGTTCATTTTAAACTTCTTGGAGTTTATTAAACAAATCTTTATTTGCTTTGCTCCAAATTTTCAAATCTTCATCTGACTCTATTCTTGCAGAATCCAAAGTTTTCTCAAGATTTTTAATCCTATACATGAAATCATTTTCAATACATTCTCTAGTTTCTTTATGCTCCCGTTGTAAATCTTTAATAAATTCCTTATTAGCATGATTTTCTGAAAACATTTTCACATATTTGTCTTTATAATTCTGCTAACTTTTCTCTAATTCACAAACATTTTCATCAATCAATTCCCTCTTCTCAGCTTCATGTAGTTTCTCAGTTAGTTCCTCAATCTGTTTGTTTAGTTTTAAACTACTTTTATGTGAATCAGAAGCATTTTGAATGAATCCATCCAATTGTTCTTTTAAAAGCTTCTTCTCTTCCTCATTTCTTTCATTACAATCTGATAAACGTATAACCCAAGATATGATATTCTTATTTTCTAGACTCAGTTTATCATACTTCTCTTTTAGTTCCCTATATTCTTTCTCATAAAATGCTGCCATTTAAAAATTAAAAGATTGAACAAAAAGAATCTATGTAGTAATCGAAATCGATCAAAGAAATCACTTTCAAAAAAAATATCTCACAAAAATATTCAACTCAGATAAAAGTCAGACTTCACAAAATTTCTTAGAAAATCAAAATTAAAACATTTCAAGAACTGCTCAAATCACGGGCGATTTGGTGAAATCCAGGCAAAAGATGATATGAAATCCAGACAAAAAATGATCAAAATGATGGAATATGGAATCCGGACAATGTGATAAGCAAGGAAATCAAATATGGATAAAGGTAACCAAGAAATGTAGAATCCGGACAAAAAGGTGATCAAGGGAAAGTGAAAATTGATTTAGACTTGGAATACAGACAAGATAGAGGTCAAAATGGCTAAGTCTTGACAGAAGAAGAAACCGGATAGGGTTATGGCCGAGGAAGAAGGGAATCCGAACGTAACGGTGACCGGATATTTGCTTGCAAAATGGCTTAAGTCTTGGCCGAGGATGGTCTAATCCGAACAGGGTGTGTCCGAGGAAGGATGAAAGTGGCTAAGACTGTGTCTGGGAAAGACTGAAATCGGTCAAGCCTGTGACCTAGATAAACCTTATACGGACAAGGTTGTTACCAAGGAATGAATTGAATCCGGCTAAAGTGATGCGAGAAAAAGAGTAACTCGGCTAAGGCTATGACCGTATAAGATGATCTCCGGCTAAAGGGGTGTCCGAGGAAGCCAAATCCGGGTAACCTGTATGCGATCAAGACTTGAACTCTGGATGGCTTGTTGACCGAGGTTGCCAAATCCGGACAAGGCAACTTCCGGGGAATGAAATTAATTCGACTAAGTCTTGAATCCGGACAAAGGATGTTCGGATGTTGCTTGAAATCGACTATCTTTATGTCCAATAATGGCTTAGAAAAATGGTTAAGTGACTGCAAATGGAAGCAATCCGGCTAAAGAGACTTGAAATATGACTAAGTCATTAATCCGGGTAAAACAGAAACAGATTAAAACTCACCAAAAACACAAAAATTACAACTTTTTCACCAAAAAATGATCAAAATTCAGATTTTTAAGATTTTATTCAAGAATACAAAAATTTTAAAACTTCACAAATCTCATCAGATCTTTAAAACGGATGATCAAATCACAAAAACTTGTGAATAACAAAGATTCACGATCCAAATACGCACACAACGATGATCTTTTTAACATCAAATCGTAAAAAAAATGAAAGATTTGAGTAGAAAAATATGAAAAACTTGAAGAACACTTCAAGAACACATATGAAAATGAAGAACAGAATGTGATTTTCCAGAAATTTTCAACTTTAGATGAAATTTTCAATACGATCTCACTGCAAACTTGCTCTGATACCAATTGTATGTCCCTTACTTTGATCAATCTTCAAGAACAATAAGAACATGACAATCTTTATGTAAGAACACTTGAGAGAAAAAGTCAACTTGGTCAATGTAGGTTTATTTCTTTGAATTATACGTAATATTACAATTAAGCTCCCACTTTCTAAAATCCCTTACAAGACCTATTTATAGGTCTAACTAAAAACATAAGAGTCAAAGTCAAACTCTCTACAATTAACTCTAAAATTCAATCCTAACACCCTATCTTTTTGTAACATCTTTTCTTCTTTTCTTTAAAATCTCTCCTCCTATGTGGGACAATCTCACTAACCTTTTTTACATTTTTTCTTTGTCCTTTTTATTGTGATTCTAATAAAAAATAATTCATTAATTTTTATAATAAAAAAATGTCTAATTTGTTTAAATATCTAAAAATACAAGATATTTTTATTATGTTTTATAAATTTTATCATAAAAATTGATTATATTTTAAAACTAGTTATATATAAAATAATCAAATATCCCACAAGCTTTTCGAGTTGAGTATTGGGTAGCTTGACTCGACTCATTAATATGTCGAGTCGAGCTCGAGTTTGAGTTGAGCCTATTCGAATCGAGTGTTGAACGAACTTTGATTGAGTCGATCTCGAGTAGCTCGCGAGTTGTCTCGTATCATTTACACCCCTAACCATCAGTAATATAAATTGAATATATATATATATGTTCAAACGAGAACAACTTGATTTTATGAGAACGCGAGAATAGTCTTTTACTATAAACAATCACATGTGATACTATTATTTCAATATATATGATACACATGTGATACTATATCATATATGTGGACGACTTTTGACGCAATCTAGGTTGTAGGTCAAGACATCCTTACACCACTAAGGCCCCTCACATGTACTATCACATGTGATAAATGTGTTATTAATGTGATACTATAATCCATCAAGACCATCACATGTGATATTAAATCATAAACGCAGACGACCTTTGGTGCGACCTAAGTCGCAAGGCACGACATCCATACACCACCAATTCCTCTCAAGTGTATTATCACATGTGATAAGAATGTTTTAGCATTTTCGTAAAATGAAGGTGTTCTCGTTTGAACATTCACCTCTCTCTCTCTCTCTATATATATATATATATAATGTAAACATGAATTAAATAAATTTAAAATAAATAAAAATTCGATGTCTTAATTAATTGATGGAAAAAAAAGTAAGATTTTAAGACCAGTGATTCTTATCTGTAACTTTTATATATGGTTTCATTTATCCCAATCTTTATCTAGAACAAGTTTTTAAGAGAATAATTATGAGTTTCTTTCAAAGAGAAATAATTATGAGCATCACTTCAACCGAAAAATAATACTTAAAAGTGTCATTACCGGCATAAACAATCAAGTGCTTATCGGGTAAGAGTAATTGCCATTACTTATGTTATTGGGTAAGATTTTGGTCATTAAAATAACATAGGATAAACAAATGTTATTTTTAATAATCGATAATTTTATACAATAAATGAGGATGATAATACTTACCCGATAAATATCGAGATTAGAATCACCATCCTAACTTAAAAATAGACCCCGATATAATATAAAATAAATACCAAGTATAAAAACCACGATTTCAGTAAAAATAATATATAATGAGTTTTCTTGCAACACTATCCAAGTGGTTTTTTTCTTTTCTATATTTGCCAAAACTATTACAAAACAACCAAAGTAATTTGTACCTTTTATATGCACTAATACTATCAATAGAAAACAACCTGTTTTCAATTAGATGCAACTGTATAGACCTCTGTAAGAAATTCTTGTATATAGGGTACAATTATCGGTCAGTAAATGAACACGGTAAAAAGTGTTGGTAAAAACCATCCTGTTTTACGAGATAAGTATATATCTCACTGCAACAAAATTCATTTTATAGGACGTCAAAAATGAAAAAGCGTACCGAAAGAATACTTTATAGGACATAAGTTTATAGGACCAAACCCAAAAAGTGTCATATCCAAAAGCGTTACAGTAAGTTTCAAGTTTTTTACAATGTTTTTAAAATAAATTATTTTATTAGCTATTTTATGAACACTTTGAGAAATGTCCTATAAACAAATCTTTTTATATGAAACTTTTGTTTATATGACATTTTTTCAAATCGTGTCGTATAAAAGAGTTAATACGACACTGTCTTTTAAAAGTGTCTTAATAAATTTGTTAAAACACCTAATTGCGTCTTATAAACTTATTGTAACGCTTTTAGATATGACGCTTCTTAGTTTGGTCTTATAAAGTGTTCTTATATGACGCTTTTTCATTTTAGAAGTTTTATAAAATCAATTATGTTGAGTGTCTTACCAATAAGAGGCTTACTAGGCAGGTCTAGTGACTGAAATGAAGTCGTAACAAAGTAGCCGTACTGGAAGGTGCTGTTGGATCACCTCCTTTTCAGGGAGAGCTAATGTTTGTTTGGTATTTTGAATCCTCATTGAATTTTATTTTTCCATTAGAAGGGATTCAAGAATCAGTTTTCAACCAATAAGTGTTTATGGCTCCTACCTACAAGTTACCAGTACGACTCTCCTTAGCATCACTAAAAATTCTTTTTGCTGTTATCTTCAGGATGCCATAAGATTAATGGAGGTTTCTGAAAATGTAACCACTAAAGTTATAGTTAGATTTTAATTATACATCTTCATATATGAATAAACTAACTCTTTAACTAAAAACATCAGGTATTGTTCGCAGAGCAAGTGAAACTAAGGGCAACAATGCACAAAAACCAGCCAGCAACAAACAACGATAATCTAGATCAAGATGACAACAATTGCTCATTTCCTAAAGAGGAAATCAAAATGTTGAAAGTAGAAGTGGAGAGAATAATGGTTGTAATTGAAGATCTCCAAAGGGACTACACAAATTTACACCAAAATTGTGAAAAGATGATTAAAAAGCAGAATGGTTGGATTTTAGGATGGAATAAGTTTAAAAAATCTACATTATTTCAAGGGAAGTTGGATTCAAATGAAAATAGAGAAGGAAAAGAGAAAGAAAAAAAAATTAACTCTATTCTCAGACTTAAAAGACGACAATCTATCTCATGAATTTTATTGTTCTCTTGATTCAGAGAAGCTCAAGTACTACTGTTTTAGTCATTATTGTAGCACTTCATTTTTTTGTGTTTTTTACTTGGTTATGTTTGTATGTTGTTACTTCTAACTTAATTTTATTATCTTTTTTCTGTTTTCTTTTTTTAGCTTCTTTTTAGTGCAACATCACCTTTTGCTAGTTCTTCTATTTCTTTGAGAAGGTTTTATTTATTTTGCACACTTGTTACAAGCTAGGGTTTTTATAAAAGCGGTCGCTCTAGTCTTTGAAGGGTAGAGGTCATGTCTGCATACATACCATCATCAAACCTACATTCGAATGGGATATACTAAAAAAGAGAGAGCAACAAGTTATCTTCACATCGTGACCTCATTCTAGCAAGGTCATTCTAGAACTTAGGTGTGAGGGTGCAAAAAGTCACTTGATCCAATAAAAACCGATCGGTCATAATTGGATTGAATCGAACCCAAAATTTCAATGTCTAAATTGGATTAGTCGATTCTTGGATGGTCATCAAGCATCCAATCAAATCTAATCAAATCAATCCAATCCAATTACCAGCGGGTTAGTATCCAACTACTATCCACTCAATAAACATATGCTACTTGCTTACCTACATAATACAGCTATGTAATTTTTTTTGTGAACCACAAAGGGATATAATCCAACAAGTTGACAAAAAAGAAGTTGGAAAATCAACATCTTAAAAAAATACTATTTCGAATAAAATGGTAGAAACAGGAGATAACAGCCAATAAATTACAGATTAAATAAAAAAAACAGATATTTATTTTTATTATCTTTTAAGGCAATTGAATTGCATGAAAATGCAATTTTGGTTTAATTCTTATTTTAGGAACGTACTTCTCGTACCTAAAAAAATAATACTTGGGTGATCTATTTAGGTATTAATAAGTTACTGACTTATTGTGCTAATGTGACAAATGATATTGCATGCAAATACATATTATTTGGTGACTTGTAATCTAATTTATAAATTTTGTTGTACAAGTACTAAAAAGCATTTGTATAAACAATTGAACCATATGTTAAAATTGAAGAAGATAAATGAAAAAAAGATGACGGGAAGCCATAAAACTCATATGTGCTTCAAGCCTTCAATTGTTTGTACAAGTGCCTTTAGTATATGTACCACGAATGATATATTTAAACTAGTGTTTGCTATCATATGTATGTAGTAGTAAGTAATAACAATGTTTTTTTTTTTTTTTTTTTACGGTGAATAGAGATATTATTATAAAATATAAGTAGACTAGTGTGATTCCAGATGTCAAGTCTAATTTAGCAATTCATATAAGAATCAAGAACAAGATTGAAGAAACAAGTCTGTCGGCTTGCTTCAATTCATAAACTGTATGAACATTATTCTTGATTACAATCTGTCAAAGTGATACGTATGAATGAATTCAACAACTGTTAACCAACCCAACTACCAATAACTACTGCTATTTATAGCAGCTTCCAAATCAGAAAAAGTCAACAACCTTTACAAACTATAAAAGAAAACAACACCTAACTATTACAAAGCATTTTAAAACTGTTGAATTTCCGGGGTTTGAATACAACATTTTTGCTTCAACAAAAATATATTAAAATATTATGATCATAATGTAATCGAAGTTATATAATCCGTTTTTATCTGATCATCTATAATGACTACAATTTCACCTACGCACAATAACACGTTACAACATGTACATGAAAGATATATATATATATATATATATATATATATATATATATTAAAAAAGAAAATATTACTAAGGAGTTAGATTAGAAAAGTTGAATATACAAATAATAAACAAATAATTTAAAACTAAAAACATGACATGATCATTGTGTCGTCATGATTAATACGTGATTCAATTAAGTTCCGATAAATGAACATGAATCAATTTACCGGTATTTTCACAATACCTTGTTAGTATAAAACATTCGGTTATTGGTTTTCCTTTCAACGATTTTAAAGTTTTTTGAAGTATGTAATATTTATATAAGGCAAATGCAACAAATAAACTCACACACCTTTCTTATCTATGGTAAGGTTTGAACCCCTGACCTCCTAGAAAGCCAAGGGCTACGATACAGCTAGACCAAAGATTCTTTGGTCGATTTTAAAGTTTTTAAGACAATACAAATCACCTTCATTCGCTGAATGATATGATGAAACCTTGAGTCATCATTACATGTGTTGAGTTTTCCAGTGAATAAAACATAAAATAAAAAAAGAAGTTCGACAAATGAGAAAAAATTTGTAACGCGATGAAGAATTTTGTTATACCTTCTTAACAATTAAAATTGTGACGTAGACAAAAAAAAATTGGTTAATATTTATATAGAGAACAATTGCATTAAAGATGCAAATTTAACAAAATTAAATTAGCAATTAATCATAACGTTCATTGAATTAATTATTTTCTCCTAAGTTTTTCGTTTACACATACATACATACATACATACATACATACATACATACATACATACATACATATAGATATATATATAGGAACGATCAAATGAAAATCACCCTTATTTGTACAAACCGTACAAACCACCCTCATACGTCGATTTCATTGTTTAATCTTATAAAAAAATTTCTTGAAATTGTTTAATCTTGTGAAATTGTTTCATATAATACTTTTTTTGATGAATTTGTTTCATATATGATTATGAAATTGTTTCATATAATATTTAATGAAATATTAATGAAACTGTTTCATGTATTTATCTAAAATTAAAATAATGAAGATGATAATATTCATAATTAACACCCTCCACAACCTCTCATAATTACAAAAAAATGAACAAAATAAAAAATTATGATTAGTTGAATGAGGTTTGCACGGTTTGTACAAATTGAGTGGTTTTTATTTGAACACTTCTCTCTCTCTCTCTCTCTCTCTATATATATATATATATATATATATCTATATCTATACTACTTTATAAAGCAAATTTGTCCAAAGTCTTAAAAACACCTTAACATGCATAAGGTACTACCCTTTAATGCAGAAAGTCTTAAAAATGTATAACTTCTTTATGCATTTAGTACTACCCATAAGCACACATGTCCGGCTGGCCCTCTTTCCAACGCACCTCTGCCCAATGACCGGCTCTCTCTATTGCACTCTCTCCACGCTCCACGATTACAGAGATGACGATTCATTCCCCAAGGCAACGATTCAGCGACTTAGAGTGTTTATAAATGATCAAGCACGATTCACGCTCTTGTCATGCGATTCTCAAATCAAGCACGATTTAGGCGATTCTGTGGAAGTGAGTTGGTTTATTGCGTTAAGTTAGGGTTTATTTTGTTACTTGATTTTGAGTTAGGTTAGGGTTTATTGGGTCATCTGATTGAGTTAAGTTAGGGTTTTTTTTGTTACTTGATTTAGTTTATGTGGAAGTTTTCAAGCGATTAAGGTGATTCTGTAGAGGTTTTCAAGCGATTCTTTGGAGGTTCTCAAAGATGAGTTAAGCTAGGGTACTTATTTTTCTTTAAATTCGTCATTTTATATGCTATCAAAGAAGTGCTTGGCTATGTATAAGATGTAATATCATCACATCTCCCACAAAACCATAATTTAAAAGTGCTCCAGGGGAGCACCGGTAACATACTCCAAGATGAATTGAGTTATTGAAGTCTTTAGATAGCACAGGGGAAGTTGTGTGTGCAAATATAGGATTGATATGGTATGGTATACCCTTCAAGCCTTCTTAGTTCTTACTTAATCTTTCTATTTATGAATAACAAAAGCAGCAGAAATCCTTCTTAGTTTTTAGGAATTTCCGGAACTACCTCAACTGGATTGATTAAAAACCAATAGATGTCCACACTACCAAAATCAGTATCATTAATAAGCAGGATTAAGAAAGTTGAATAATAGGTCAAATAATAAGCAGCTTTATTTTTTTCTTAGATCAAGTTTTCAATTGTGGATTGACCTTGATGATGGTTGAAGCCATGTATGTTATTGTTTGTGTAGGCAACAACTTTTGGTGGTTCTAACATTGATCCAACTGCTTGGGAGGACAAGAAGTGTAAAGGTGAATTTACGGTCCCTGCTCAGGTAAAACATGAATTATCTGACTGACTGCTTAGTTATTAGGGTGTTACTCAATTTTTCATTTTTTTTGGGTTTTCCTAAACCCTTCTGTTAGGATTGAAAATCAGTATTAAATTGTATTCGTCTTGAAAGTTAAATATTGTCTATAATTGTAAAAGTCATCGTGTTTGACTTTTCTGTAAAGTTTGACTTTGACTAGGTCTTTAATGTTTGACCTTATATAAAGGATAAAGTCTTGTAATTGTAGGAGAGGAGCTCATTTGTAAAAATCTGATTACGTATAGAAGGTTTGACCAAGTTTTGAAGTTTGACTTTTCCTCTCAAACTCTCTCATCTCTCCTCTAAGTTCTTAACTGTAAATCCAGATTTGTCATGGTTATGAAGCTCATATGAAGATTGATCATTGTTAGGGGACTAACAATTGGTATCAAAGCAGGATTGCACGAAATCAGAGAAGACATCATCAGTTTTGAATTTTTTTTTGATTGAAATTTTTCTGAGTTCATCTTGTTCTTTAAGTTTGATCCGAAATTTTTGGAAAATTATGTGTTTCTCGTGTTAAAACCGTGATCAAAATGCTCGGAATTGAATTGTGAATCTTTGGTATTCACAAACTTTTGTGATTTGATCATTACACATCAAGATTTAATCGATTTAGTGTTTTTAATTTTTTTTGTGTTCTTGAGTTTTTTTTAAAATCAGTGTTTTGATCCAATTTTTTTTATTTTTTTTTGTGTTTTTGGGCCTAATTCTATTAAGGTCCAACCAGCCCATTCTAGAGAAGTTGTTTTGAGCGTATTCGGGCAATAAGGAATTTAGTTTTGAACGTATTCGGTCAACAAGCAAGCGAACTTCTTCTAGGTTGTGAGCGATTTACACTTAAGCATGATCGAATAATGTGTAAATCACAGAAGACTTGAATGATTTAGGTCTTAATAGCTCAAATCACAAGCGACTGTATATATCATTTTGTCTGGAGTTCTATCGCTCAAAGGAACAGGTTGATCGAATTCGGACACTAGGGAAGACAAGGTTCATCGAATTCAGACACAGGTAACTCAGATTGTTCGTATTCGGACATAAGGTAAGGTTGGATTGATCGTATACGGTCATCATTTGTCCGATTTAAAATAGTGATGAGCGATTTAATTTTAGGGCTTGAGCGATTGAGATTTGTTTGAGCGATTTAGTGTTAGTGTTGAGCGGATTTGTGAGCGATTTAGAACAGGTAGTGAGTGATTTAGAGATTCCCTTGTGCGATTTAAATTCTGTGGTGAGTGATTTAAGCAAGAGAGTTGAGCGGACTAGTGTGCGGATAAGCATTATATTTTGAGCAATTAACTGTTAGTCTTGAGCGATTTAAGTTTTGAGTTTTTGAGTTTTGAGCGATTTATCTTGAGTTTATCGGATAATCAGCTGTTGAATCATTTGAAAGCCAACAAGAACACAGCAGCTGTTTGAATTTCATCGTTTGGTTTTTTCTCACAGGTTTTGTATTGCTTACACTTGACTAGTTTTTTGTTTAATCGCTTGATAACAGATTTTTCTCACAAATTTGTATTGGTTTTTCTCACAGATTTGCATAAATCACAGTATTGGTACTATCTGATTATTCATAACTTCGATTCACCTTTCACCATCTGATTGATTTTGATTGTCTTTATGAAGTAGCGTTATGCATTCTCTTGAACTTGAGACCATCAACAGGCTGGATTTTGAAAATTACCATCATTGATTGTAGAAGCTGATTCAGTTGCAGGTGATGAGTTTCTGGTTATTACAGTTCTAGCAGCTAATTCGAGCCATCAATACTTCTGTTATATTAAGGGAACAACTGCAGCAGATTAATTTGGAGAAAAGTGAACTAAGTTCCAAGTATGAAAAGTTATCTGCTGTCCATTCATATTTGAACTTTATTCAGCCACTGTCTTGGTCTAATTATTTTGCATTCTTAATCACTCGATGCTTCATCTAAGCACTTGGTAGCTGGAGTGCCTGCTATATTGACAGCACTTGCATTAGCTTAAAACACCAATTTATTTGGTGCTCAATCTCATTACAACATCTGTCAAACTGCTGTTTACGTGGGCAAATTCATATCACAGAGACAGTTCTATTACTGTTTCTTTGTTTATGAGTCTATTTTGATGTGTGTTGACCAGGTAGCTCATAGCATTGGATGTTTTAGGCAGTAGGTTGATTCATACATTCAGTGATATTTCCATGCAGTGAGTGAATATTGTTTGGTTTAAGAAACAACTTTTTTGTGATAAATTTACAGTTTTACTGCTGTTTGTTTAACAGACTGTGTTTTGAGCGGATAAGATTTACAAGTTGAGTTTCTTGATTTCACCTGTTTGTTTGATTACTTTGACAGTTTCTATCAGATTTGATTTGTTTTGTTCATGCTGTTTCATTAAGATTTTGCAGAATATTGCTGCCTATTTCATTCTGATTTGAAGATTATTGTGCATCAGTTTGAGGTTTTGTCCAGATTATTGCTAGCACAGTTGTTCATTTGGTGTAAAGCAGATTCCGATACCGAAGCTTTTGATAGTATTGCAGCTCTACCTGGAAGTGTTTTGCACTCTTCCTCAGGCTCATCAGCAAAGAACTCCTTTCATCAGCAACCATTTGAGTTGACCAAGAATTTCATTTGGTGTAATTAGTATTTGGCTCATATATTAGAACTTTGTGTTAGGCGTAACTTTGATTGGTTCTTTGTAATCCTTGTAACTGGTTTTGTTTGTTTGGGCTTCTTTCATTTTTTAGGATCAAATTTTTTATGTTTAATTGTTTTTAGTGTTTTATTGTTTTGTTTTATTTTTAAACTGTTTGAGAATCATTGAACTACTTTTTTCTGTCGTGTAAACTGTTTTTCATCAGTTTCAACTGTCTTTAACTGTTTTTAACTGTTTCCAACAGTTTTGACTGTTTTTTTTTTCTGATTTTGACAGTTTTTCGTCGTTTTTCTAATTTCTCATCAGTTTTTTAGTTTTTTTTTTCTGTTATCCTTTTTGAGCTTAACTGTTCTTGATTTTTTCTTACTGATTTCATCGCCATAGATCCTATATCTGATCAATTTTATTTTTTTAAAATGGCAGTTTCATGGGAGAGAGAGAGAATGAAGTTTTGAAAGAGAAAATAACAGAGGTGGAAAAGAGCTTACAGAGTTATAAGGAGAAATATCATAATATGTTTTATGAAAATCATGCGAATGTGGAGTTCATTAAAGATTTGAAAAGGGAGCATAAAGAACAATGTGAAATATTGAAAACGATTTCATATACAAGATTGAAAAGTTAGAAAACACTCTCGACTCTGTTAGAAAGAACAATGATGATGATCTGAAAATTTGGAGTAAATCTAACAAAGATTTGTTTATTCAACTTCAAAAGGTAAGAAATGAATTACCTACTCCAAGGAATAATTCAGAGACAGAGGATTTAACTGAGAAGTTTCATAAGTCTGAGAGAGATTTGATTGAACTAAGAAAGCTTCTAAACCTAGAGAAAGAAAAGGTTTTAGAAATGAAGAAGAATTTTAATGCTGAAAGGAATAACTTTGAGAAAGAGAAGAGGAGATGTATTGAATTTGAAAGAAAATTTAGAGCTGAACGTATATCTTATGAAAATAAGATAAACTCTCTCGAGCTGAACGCAAAGATGCTGTTAAAGAAAATCTCAGATTTTGAGCAACTAATCATCTTGGAACGAGCCAAGAATGATAAAGAAAAGAAAGATATCTCCGAAGACTATCAGAGTCAATTACAGAAATTGTCCGAAAGCATTGATCTAAAGCAGAAGGCTTTAGACGAAGAGAAAAAACAATTTGCTCTTGAGAAAAGAAATACTTCAAAGAAGTATACAGCAATTGCTAAAGAGCTTGCATATAAGAAAAAGTGGCTAGACATTACCTCGGAGAATGAAAAGAGTAGCTCAGATGAAGAGAAACGAGAGTTAATAAATCAGAAGAAAAAATTTGAAATGCTAAAGAAGGAGTTAGAAGGTAAACTCCAGGACACTACAAGCAAATTGTCTGATCTAAAGACAGACCTTGAAACTGAGATGAAGATGAGAACTGAACTTAAAATTAAATTTTATTTAGTTACTGCTGAAAGAGACCAGCTTTTACAAAAAGTCAAAAACTTTTCGTGTGCTCAAAGCTCAACTGGTTCTCCTTCTCAGTGTAAAACCATCTTTTATGACTGTTCCAAATGGAACAGTTATTCAAGTAGTCCCAAATCTACTGTTTCTAAGAACTATTCTCGTTCTTCTAATCAGTATTATCAAGAGTATGTTATTGGATCACCCAATTATCATTCAAAAGGAAAAAGCATTTGGGTTAATAAAGTTGATTCTGTTTTATCTCATACACCTGTTGTTACTAATTCTGTTCTTCCTTGCATTATGAGATCCACTAATGATCTGATCAATCTTAGCAAGAGAAGAATTATGTGCTCAACATGCAGAACCAATAATTTTGTCAATAACAAAAGGTTCAACAGGTGGCATGGAGATAACAGCTATTAGAACAATTGGAAAGGTAAGAACATGTATGATTATAATAACTGGCATGGATTATATTATGTATGTGTGTCCCACTTTAATGATCAATCTTCAAGAATGCTCTTCAACAATGGYAGATCTAAGATTTAACTTCAAGAACACAAGATGAACTTTGAGAGAGAAAGTCAAACATYCAAAGCTTAGTCAACTCTCTATTACGTATCAGATTTACAAATGAGYTCCCTTCTTCTAACAATTACAAAGACATCASCCTATTTATAGGGTCAAACTTCTAAACATAGTCAAAGTCAAACCTGTCTAAGAAAAGTCAAACACGATGACTTTTACAATTATAGACAATATTTAACTTTCAAGACGAATACAATTTAATA
>NW_020201625.1:42400-54586 GCF_001531365.2 Cynara cardunculus var. scolymus
AAAGATAAATCGTGTGGACTACACAAATTTATCAGACTCAATATGTGATCAAAAAGACTTGAAGGGGGGACATATATCCTTTTGATTTCAATATCAACTTTCTCCAAATGAGAAATTGATAGATGATGAGCTGTGTGCCCCAAATGTTATTGAAACATTTATCTGTTGAGAGATAAATGAGTAGTTGGTAGGGTTGTGACAAGAATTGGCCTGGGTTTGCCTTTTTCAATATCAGTCTCCAAAAAATCGAGAACTAATAGACTATGTGGTATGCCCGCATTTTAGAAGTTTAGAACAGGATTTTCGTATTCTTTTAATCCTGACACAACTCTCGTCAATTCTTTTAGCTCACAACAACTACCCCTCTCTTTTTTATTTTAGTCTCAGCACACAAACCCTTTTTGATTTAAAGCTCACTTAGATATGGTTGTCCTCTTGGGTAGGTCTGTCGGTTTTGACATTCCACAGAGGTATTTCTGATAAGCACTCAGTCCCTCCTAAAATTTAGCGTTATGCACATTTGATCACAATGGTTGATCAAAATATTATTTCTTCAAAGCACAATGATCAGATAAAAAATTGATCAAGAAATTTGGTTTTAAGCACAATTAACGAAAGAATGATGCGACAACGATTAGATTATTCGATATGCGAGAGAAATGAATGAAGATCTGTAAGAACAAGTTTACAGATTCTGATAAAAGAAATGAATGAATGTGTATTAGTCAAACAAAAACAATATCAGAAAAACAATCTTGAATACAAACGAGCGTATTATCACCGAAAATGATTTTTGTATAAGAGACGTGATAATAACAGTTTGAAGAATAGCTAAAACAGGTATTGGAGTTATGTACGACGAAAAATTACACAAGTAAAATCTCACGAAATACCTGTTCAGAAAATGTACTCGTTTCCAAAAAAAATATTTGTAAAAACATTTATTCAAAATTCTAGAGACTCCCCCTAGAAAACAGATTTAAGTAATGATTCAGTTCAACTTAAAAGAATAAAAAAAATTTGAAGAAAACATTTTTAGTACGGGTTCTAAACTGAGTGTTTAGAAACCACACTCGGTAAAGCACAGGTTCTGAACTGAAATGTTCAGAAGCCTCGTTTGGAATAAATTACAACTCCCCCTGCATTGGTGTATCACTGAAATGATATTCTGATCAGAACAAAATGGACACACCTGCAAAACCAGATTAAGTAGATTTTGGTACCCAAAAGAACTTGGGTCCTATTTTATTAGTATCTGGTTGGGGTATGCTGAAATTTCCAAACCATTTATTTCTATAAGATATTTTCTTTTCAGCACTATTAACAGAATGATTATATACATAATATGATTCATGCCAGTTACTATAATCATACCTGTTCTTACCTTTCCGATTAGTTTGATATCTGTTGTTTGTACTCCATCTGTTATAGATCTTCTTATTCACAAAATCTGTTGATTTGCATGTGGAGCACATGATTCTTCTCTTGCTAAGATGAATCAAATCAAAAGTGGATCTCACAAAGCAAGGGAAACTGTTAGTAACAACAGAGTTATGAGATAAAACAGATTCAAACTTATTAACCCAAATACTTTTAATCTTTAAAGAATAATTGGGTGATTCAATGACATACCCTTGATAATACTGATTAGAACGAGAATAGTTCTTAGAAACAGTAGATTTAGGACTACTTGAATAACTGTTCGATTTGGAACAATCATAAAAGTTAGTTTTACACTTTGATTGAGAACTAGTTGGGCTTTTAGCACACGAAAAGTCTTTGACTTTTTGTAAAAGCTGGTCTCTTTCAGCAGTAACTAAATCATATTTCTTTTTCAGTTCAGTTCTCATGTTCAATTCAGTTTCAAGGTCTGTCTTTAGATCAGATAATTTCTTTACAGTATCCAAAAACTTACCTTCTAAGTCCTTATTTGACTTTTCAAAAAATAACCGTTCTTTCTCAAATTCCTTTCTCTCTTCGTCTGAACTTCCCTTCTCATTTTCTGAAGCAATGTCAACCCATTTCTTTTTCTCAGTAAGCTCTTTGGCAATTGCAACATTTTTCTTGACAGTGTTTTTCTTCTCAAGAACAAACACTCTTTTCTCTTCATCTAATTCTTTCTTTTTCTGAACAATGTTGTCCGACAATTCCAAATTCTTTCTTTGACATTCTTCTTCATAATCTTTCTTCTCTTTATCAAACTTGGATCGTTCCAAGATGATAACTTGTTCAAAATCTGATATTTGTTTTGTAAGCAAAGTGACATTAAGCTCTAATGTTTTTATCTTGCTTTCAAACATTTTTCTTTCAGCATCAAATCTCTTTTCAGTTTCTAAAACCTTTTCTTTCTCGAAATCCAGTAACTTCCTTACATCAAACAATTCACTTTCAGATCTATGCATTATAGTTCTTAATCAATCTGTTTGTTTAACCTAACTGTCTCTTCTGGATCAACACAAGTTTTCATCAGATCACTCAGCTTTTCTTGCAAAACTCTATTTTCTTCTTTCTCTCTCTCATGATACCCAGTCAGAAGAGTTGTCCATGATATATTCTTATTAAGCGCAGAATATAGTTTATTGTACTTCTCTATAAGCTCTCTGTAATCTCTCTCGTACTGAGCTGCCATTTTTTTAAACAAAAATTGATCAGTTATAGGATATATGCAGTGAAATCAGTAAAAAAAATCAGAAACAGGTAAGCTCAAAAAGAATAGAAAAACACAAAAACTGATGAGAACTTAGAAAAACGACGAGGAACTGTCAAAAATCAGTAAAAACAGTCAAAACTGTTGAAAACAGTTAAAAAACTGTTCAAAACAGTTAAAGACAGTTAAAGATAGTTAAAACTGATGAAAAACAGTTTACGCGACGGAAAACAGTTCAATGATTATCAAACAGTTTAAAAACACAAACAGAAACAAATAAACGAAATGATCCAAAATTAAAATCTAAACAAAAACTAAACCTCAAAGACTAAAGACACAACAATTATAAGCCCAAAATGAAAATAAATGTCCAAGTCCAAAACAAATTATCCAAGACCAAATTCTGATTCTAGCCCAAATCAAATAACCGACAACAGTAGCAACTTTTCACTATACAGATGTGAAACTTTAAAAAAAATTAAATTGTTCTATTTGCTCTCCAATTGACTATTGGAACTCAAATGCTCGAAGAGCTTGCTTTTAAGCAGTCCACACACTCCTCGACCGTTGTTTGTGAAGTAAAGACTTTAATCTGTACAAGAAACGCATCAACTTCCAGCTTCACTTCAAACAGAAACAGTTAAGACAAAAAAACTGTTTTAGCAAGAAGCAGTTAGAAGATGAGTGATTTAAAATCTGATCTACACGTAGAACAATACAAACTACATCAGCAGCTGGTCCAAAACAACCACACCAGCAGGCTTCAAATCCTCATTCCACACTTGATCCTCCTTTCCAAGATGAATCTCAGTATCTTTTTTGCAAAATCACTTCAAACAAGAGTTTGTGGTATCAATCAATGCTGTCTTTCCAGTTCCATTGTAAAATATACCTTCCAATCTTGTGTAATAAACAGTCCTGCATAAACAAAAACAATCTTTAGATGGATATTACTTTGGATAACAGATAAGTCAATGTCACCCTACATATGAACTCAATGAACAGTCCAACAGAAACTGTGAAGGTCCTAAATGCTGACATTAGAAACCCCTTGTACTTTTCACTGCTTCCACAACAGGGTTGGCTGCCAATACATGAGACTGTGCTCTTATCTCATTCCTCTGTTGATCCAGCAAAAATATTAGACTCATAAACGAAGAAACAGTAACAGAACTGTCTCTGTAATATGAATTTACCCACATAAACAGTAGTTTGATAGATGTTGTAATGAGATTGAGCACCAAATAATCAGCTTCTTATCAATATAACAACTTGAACCTCATCATTTTAGCCACTGTTTAGCAAGACAATTGCTTTGGACTCAAATCAATGAATTGAATATCAAACTAACTGCAAACAGTCTGCTGTGAATTTCCTTTGTATCTGTCATCTGCTGTCGCATTGACCAGATTTACACAAAAAGGCTACAAAGCTTCTCTTTAGGATAAAAGTTGAAAACTTCACTCTCTTGATCACTCTCTTGCTACACTTAGAGCTGAGGATTGGAGACAATGCTTATCGAGATGGCTAAACAAGATAATTCTGATGCTATGGAAAAATGATGGCGCTGCTTTAATCAGAAAAGTTGCAAGCAACTTACCAAATACGAATACCAGCCAAGCGATTTAAAAAACAAAATTCAAACAAATGATGTATCTCAAACAACCTATAAACTGCTGCCATCCAGGAGAACTTTACAGGATCACAAAGAAATATTGAATTTGATGTATCTGAAAGACAACCTGTAAATGCCTTAAGAAAAATCTGCTGACTGCAGTCCCACTTACAGATTCAAACTCATTACGATCAACTGTGTCTTTGTGTCTCTGTGATTCCAAACAGGATGTTGACCAAAACAAAAACTTGATAGAAGCTGTCGAGGTGATCCAGAACTTCAAAATCAAACAACAACAGCTTCAAAATCACAGAATCTCTACTGCTGTGTTTTGTCAAACCAACAAATCTGATGCTATTGGTGATGAAGCCAAAGTCTTTTAAAAAACAATCCTAGCAAAAATTTGAATAATTCAAATATCTAGAGAGTACGGACAAAGATTATTTCCAAATCCGATGAACTACAAATTGGACTGTTGAACAACGATCTTCAAATCCAGACAAGCTTTCTGTTGTGCGATAAACCACAAAATCCGCATAAGTTGTTGATCAATTTGAGTATAAATCGATTAAAAACAGCGTGTGATTTAACCTAAACGATTTAAAAATCCGATGACAAGTCTGTGATAAACTAAACCGAACAAGAAAACAATCCAAAAAACGATTACAACCAGTGATTTAAACACAATCTCTCAAGCTGCAAGTCTCTTAGGTTGAACTTAACAAATAATCTGTGAAAGGAAGATGAAAGCAGTTTAAGAGTCTGAGCGATTTAGAAATAGAAAGAGCAATACCTG
The DNA here is from genome assembly GCF_001531365.2 of Cynara cardunculus var. scolymus. Classification (NCBI taxonomy): domain Eukaryota; kingdom Viridiplantae; phylum Streptophyta; class Magnoliopsida; order Asterales; family Asteraceae; genus Cynara; species Cynara cardunculus. The sequence goes on from NW_020201625.1 coordinate 47,459, forward strand.
AGCGATTTACCTATTACACCGGTCAAGGTTTTTGCGATTTACCTCTTATCCGTTCAAGCTTTGTGCGAAGAACATCCTAAATCGCTCAAGCGATAAGCAAAGAACTCCCTAAATCGCTCGAATGAGTGCCTAAATCGCTCAAAGATTCTGCGATTTAGCTTAAATCAGATGGAAGCTGTAACAGGATCAATCAAAGCTTTCTGTGAGCAAGTTGAAATCTGAGAATCAAGAACCAAATGCATTCAGTGAGCGATTAAGAATCCGGACACTTATCCGGTCAAGAGTTGTGTGAATCCGCTCAAGAATCCGCTCAAGTTGTGATCGATTTAATCTTGGATGAATCTGTGAGATACATTTATACGATGAATTTCTGTCTGATTTAGAAATAAGGATGGTTTTGTGCGATTAAGTCTCCGAATAAGTCTGTCTAATGGAAGATTCAGAATGGGCTTAACACTATTTGGGCCGGACAAACACAAAATAACAAAAAAATTAAAACTAAACAGGATCAAAAACACTGATTTTTAAAAAATTTAAGAACACGAATTTTTTTAAAAAAATCACAAAAATCACTAAAAACTTGAAATCAAATGATCAAAATGTAAATCTTTGTGTAAAACAAAGATTCACAACAAGTTTACGCACAAAATGATTACGGTTTTAACACCAAATCTCAAAAAAATTGACAAGATTTTGAATCAAAATAAAAAAAAATAAGAACACAAAGAACTTTAAAAAAAATTCAAGAAAAAAATCTTCAAAGATCTTCAAATATGTTGATCTTTTCTTCTGATTTCTTGCATTTCAGCTCTGATACCAATTGTGTGTCCCACTTTAATGATCAATCTTCAAGAATGCTCTTCAACAATGGCAGATCTAAGATTTAACTTCAAGAACACAAGATGAACTTTGAGAGAGAAAGTCAAACATCCAAAGCTTAGTCAACTCTCTATTACGTATCAGATTTACAAATGAGCTCCCTTCTTCTAACAATTACAAAGACATCAGCCTATTTATAGGGTCAAACTTCTAAACATAGTCAAAGTCAAACCTGTCTAAGAAAAGTCAAACACGATGACTTTTACAATTATAGACAATATTTAACTTTCAAGACGAATACAATTTAATAATGATTTCCAGTCCTAACAGTATATAATCATCCTGTTAATAGTGTTGAAAAGAAAATATCTTATAGAAATAATTGGCTTGGAAATTTCAACATACCCCAACCCGATACTAACAAAATAGGACCCAAGTTCGTTTGGGTACCAAAATCTACTTAATCTGGTTTTGCAGGTGTGTCAATTTTGTGCTGATCAGAATATCATTTCAATGATACACAAATGCAGGGGGAGTTGTAATTTATTCCAAATAAGGCTTCTGAACATTTCAGTTCAGGACCCGTGATTTACCGAGTGTGGTTTCTAAACAGTGTGGTTTCTAAACACTCAGTTTAGAACCCGTACTTAAAATATTTTCTTCAATTTTTTTATTTTTTTTAGCTTAACTGAATCATTTCTATAATCTACTTTCTAGGGGGAGTTTCTAGAAAGTTTAATAAATGTATTTTTCGGAAAATATTTTTTTTGGGAAACGAGTACATTCTCTGAACATGTATTTCCTGAGATTTTACTTGTGTGATTTCTCGTCGTACATAACTCTAATACTTGTTTCAGCTATTCTTCAAACTATTATTATCACGTCTCTTATACGAAAAATCTTTTTCGGTGATAATACACTCGTTTGTATTCAAATATTGTTTTTCTGATATTTTTTTCTTTGACTGATATACATTCATTCATTTTTTTTATCAGAATCTGTAAACTTGTTCTTACAGATCTTCATTCATTTCTCTCGCATATCGAATAATCAGATCGTTGTCGCATCATTCTTTTGTTAATTGTGCTTAAAGCYAAATTTCTTGATCAATTTTTTATCTGATCATTGTGCTTTAAAGAAATTATATTTTGATCAACCATTGTGATCAACTGAGCATACTATTTTAGGAGGGACTGAGTGCTTATCAGAAATACCTCTATGGAATGACAGAATCGACAGACCTACCCAAGAGGACAACCATATCTGAGTAAGCTTTAAATCAAAAAGGGTTTGTGTGTCGAGATTAAAATCAAAATGAGAGGGGTAGTTGTTGTGAGCTAAAAGAATTGATGAGAGTTGTGTCAGGATTAAAAGAATACGAAAATCCTGTTCTAAACTTTTAAAATCCGGGCATACCACATAATTTATTAGTTCTCGATTCTTTGGAGACTAATATTGAAAAAGGCAAAGCCCAGGCCAATTCTTGTCACAATCCCTCCAACTACTCATTTATCTCTCAACAGATAAGTGTTTCAATAACACTTGGGGCACGTAGCTCATCATCTATCAATTTCTCATTCGAAGAAAGTTGATATTGAATCAGAAGGATATATGTCCCCCTTCAAGTCTTTTTGATCACATATTGAGTCTGTTAAATTTGTGTAGTCCACACGATTTATCTTTTTGAGCCTAAACAGAAGCATATGTTGCTTTATCTTTCTACACTACACAGATTTAGCATTTTATACGTTATTTTGCCAAAACATTCATAGATATGCTTTTCTTAAGCTATCAATGATTTAATGGAAGACCTGGTGAGATGAGCCTCAAAAAGTCTCATATATACAGTACATCTGTTGTACTGAGTATATCTGTTATACTCACAGGCCAATTTTTTTTATAAGATTGAAAACAATTTCATTCGTTGAAATTGGATGTTACCTTCTCATTCCCTTAATCTGAAAAGATTAAACAAGTGGATTTGCAAAGATCTACTTACATTTTCATGAATTGACGGCTTACGTGAAAATTTTTATTCATTCTTGTGTATGATGGAATGATTCTCATTTCATCATAAGGGGGAGTATGTAATAATGAATGAAATATTCATTTTCGAACATTTTAAAGGGATTCTGATGTAAAAGATCAAGGGGAGTAACTTCAAATTTGGCAAAAGACCCAAAAGAAGTGCGACTGGAGATGATTCCAAAAGATTATTCTGATGCTACAACGACTGAGAGTTTTTGAATGAGAAGATCAATGTTTCAAAAGTTTACCAAAGAGAAAGTTTGTGGTTTGTTGTCTGAAGATCCTTTGAAGATCACATCTTGTACATTGTTTTTGATGATTACTGTTTTACATTTTCAAAAGAGAAGATCATCAATGTTCTACATTCGAGGGGGAGAATGTTAGAAGATCTTTCTCAACAAACGATTGCCTAAGATTCCAAGTTGAAGTTTGGTTTTGAAGATGACATAATGTGCTTAAAGTTTCAAAGTTCAAACAGGACTCAAAACGCAAAATTTCTTTCAAGTCTGAATACAAAGGGGGAGAATGTTAGGACTGAAAATCAGTATTAAATTGTATTCGTCTTGAAAGTTAAATATTGTCTATAATTGTAAAAGTCATCGTGTTTGACTTTTCTGTAAAGTTTGACTTTGACTAGGTCTTTAATGTTTGACCCTATATAAAGGATAAAGTCTTGTAATTGTAGGAGAGGAGCTCATTTGTAAAAATCTGATTACGTATAGAAGGTTTGACCAAGTTTTAAAGTTTGACTTTTCCTCTCAAACTCTCTCATCTCTCCTCTAAGTTCTTAACTGTAAATCCAGATCTGCCATGGTTATGAAGCTCATATGAAGATTGATCATTGTTAGGGGACTAACACCCTCTCTATGTATATATAAGCACACGTACCTTTTTGTATGGCCTGTATGCAACTCGACCACTTAGCTCCTGACCCTTTTTACTCGCATAAACCTGAAGTTAACACAAATAAACCAACACTTGAAAGGATGATTATACCAAATCTAGAAACAAATTTGAAAATGGAAGATGACAGAAAGCTAGAAACTAGAAAGCATTTGAACTTACTTTCTTTCCATCAGGATCTGTTAACCAATGCCCCGCAGCTTGTCGGACTGCATGTGCCTTTTTTTTCGAAGCACCTTTTGATAGTCCTTTACAAACACCAAGCTTTGGATTCACCCAACCTTGTGACCCATCTTCAATCTTTGATCTTTTTGAAGTTTTCCTGCTACTTGAGCTTTTCTTATCTTTAATCTTTCTATCAGAGCTTTCACCAAAGCTAAATTGGCCCCTAAAAACACGAGAGATAAACAATTGTATTAATTGATTTTACATCTTCGTAGTTGGTTTTATGCAATATCATTGTCTTAAGCTGTCATATTTCCTGTGGTCCAGAAACATCATCCACTTCTTGTAACATTGCTGCTATGTAGTGCAACTTCCATGGAGGTAAAATATTGTAATATGGCTTTTATACATGGTCTGTGCAACTTTAGTTTAGCCCTTTTTTAAAAAGATGTAGGATAATTTTTAAAGGAATAACTTCTTTTTCTTTTATTTTATGAATGCCAAGTTGGCAACATGCAAGGGGTAATGCACTTTCCTCCTTTATTCAGCTTAGGGTAGTGTAAGGCTGGATAGATAAGTTCATCCATATGTTTGTATTTGCCCGAGATAATTAAAAGGTATTGGGTAAGATAAAAGGAAAAAAATTGGAAAAATGCTTATCAACAATGTTGTTATTTGGTTCCGGTTGCAGCGCATGCACAACGCTAATACAAAGTCATAACTATAGATCACGAGGCAATGGGTTTGATTTTAAAGTGGAGATTGGACTATGGTGCAGTTGATCTAGAGGCGGTGGGGTTTGATTTTTGGTTATTTAGATTAATTAAGACATTGGTTTCTATTTCGGTTTGTATCAAATAGTTTATTTATTTTTCAAATGTATTCACTAGATAATAGTTTCTTCCTTCATTATAATTATTTGGACAACATAATTGATTTTCATGCTTGTGTACAATAAACTTCACCTCGATTCCTTATACATTGTACTTGATTACATCATGTTGCATCGCCCGGGTACTCAACTAAAAGGAATTGAAGTTTATTTCTAAGTGTTCCCCTGAAAGATATAATTTTTAAATATATTTTTTGTACTTTTAATGAATAGTTGCACTCATTTTTAATTGTACTTTCTTGGCTTCTCAATCCATTTCTAACAGGGTACTTCTTTTTAATAGGATGTGTGGCAGTTTATGGATTCTCCAACTCTAGATTTTGGTCTGGTAAGATGATCTTCATCTTCTATTTGCTTCTGGAGTGCTCAAATTGTTCTATGTGAACAAATTTATGTGTAAATTGTTCCGCATGCTTAAATAGTTTATCGACAATTTTTTTGTTCTTTAGTTCTATCAACAAGGATAATATTTAAGGATTTTGGAAGAGAAACTGTTTGGGTTGCTGGTTCAAACAAATCCGTGGATGTTCCCAACTTTATAGACAACGACTCAACTTTCTTAAAAAATCGGTTAATATACTTTGTTTGCTCAATCTTACAGACAACGACTCAACTTGCTTAAAAAATCGCTTGCAAATACCTCGTTGTTTAACTATAATAACCAAGGATTAACGGCTTACTTTATGGTTGTTGTGGATGATATAGTTCTCACAACTAATTGCAATGAGTTCATGGATTAGTTCGTTCATCAACTAGCCGATTGATTTTCCGTCAAAGATCGTGGACTACTACACCATTTTTTTAGGCGTTGAGGTCATATCTACATCATTTGGTCTATTTTTATCTCAACATAGACATGTAGAAGATCTACTAGAACAATTTCACATGGATGAAGCTAAAGCAGTGGCTACACCTCTCAATTCAGCTGATACACTATCACTTGTTGATGGATCCCCACTCATCGATGCAACACCTTACCGTAAACTCGTTGGCTCACTCCAGTACCTAGCTATCAGTCGCCCAAATGTATCATTTACAGTAAATAGATTGTCACAATATATGCATAGTCCAACACAGTTGTAATGGCAATCTCTCAAACGAGTGCTTTGGTATTTAAATGGTAGACTTTATCATGGACTGTTTCTAAAACGAGGTTCCTGCCTTCTCAAATTCTGATTGGGGTGGAACCAAAGACCGTGGTCTTTCCATAACAACATATATATTATATCTCGGGTCAAACATCATTTCATTTACAGTATTTGTATACATTAACAAACCCATTTGCTTTTAAGGGTTTCTTTGATTTAATATATTCGAGATGAGTTGTGATTCTGGTCGAGTATCTTGCTCCACCGCTCCAGTCATTTGGGTTGTGATTAAGGGTTTATAAATAATTGTAGAATCTACTAACACCAACATTTTGGATGGATATATATATATTTGAATCTAATTGAATACAAATGTAGTAGGCTTTGTTACATCTTTAAGGAATTTGATATCTCAAAATTGAATAATCTTAATGAGTTTTTTACATCCCGCTGAATTGCGCAGGTAGATAACTAATATATATATTAGAAAGGTACTCGTGCAATGCAGCGAGATACATCTCGATTTTAATGTTTCGTTTTATTCTGTATTCGTCGATGTTATAATACAATTTTATGTGGTAATGAAAAACGATAACGTTTTTATTTTTTTGAACAAAATATAAATTTGAAGGTATCATAAAATCTTGAAAAGAAATTTATCGACTTTAGTATCAAATTAAATATTTAAAAGTGATTGTGTTTTTTGGTGTAATTTCTTTAATTCAATTTTTTTAATTGATTTAATAATGAAGCTATTTATTTTTAATAATATAATTCTTTTATAAAGATAATAATTAATATTTTGTTAGAATTCAATATTTATCTTAAATATATTTTAGGTTTTTTATATTTAAAATGAGATATTTATTCAATATTTGATTATGTTTATCTGTAGTAGTTACACGAATCATACACGGAGCGTTAATACTTAATAAGTTGTACATATGCACAATGTACTTGTAATCTTGAATTTTAAGTAATATGCATCAGTAAACAGTATTTAATGCATAAAAATGATTTTTAAGAGTTTTTGTCAAATGTTTTATAAAATAGTATATATATTGATTGATGATAATAATAATTTTTTTCATAATAAAAAATGACAGGATTTATCAATTAATATGAATAAAAGAAATCCACCAGTCTTGATGAGTCCAGATTTCATACAAACATGGAATGATCTTCATAGATTGTGATGAACATCAAAGTAGAAAGAAGATGATTAGATTGAGA
>NW_020201626.1:0-12601 GCF_001531365.2 Cynara cardunculus var. scolymus
GATCTACCACCCTCTGTGAAGTTTCTTCTGTTGAAACTTTTGTATTCCTTCCTCTCACCACCCTTTCTGTATTCTCTGGTGATCAAGGCCAGAGTTTTCATCATCTCCTTCATCGAGACTTCTTCATCAGAACTCTCCTCACTCTCTACTATCAAGATCTTCTTCTTCTTCTCCTTCTCTTCCTTTTCTGTTCCTTTCCCCCCCCCCTTCCAGAGCTGCCATCCTCTACAACCAGAGCAAGTGGACCACCATAGTTTTTCTTCATTTGTAGAACTTGAGTCTCTTGACTTTTAAGAGAACCAAATAAGTCAGCCAGAGTCCATGCTTCCAAATCCAAGGTAGCCTTCATAGACATGGTTAGGTGCATCCATTCAACTCCAAGGCTCTTCAAGAACAGAGAGTTGTTGTCCTCTGTCGTTCTCATTACTCCATACCTTTTGCAATTGCTAATAAGGGTGTTAAGTCTAGAGTATGTGTCTGACAAGGATTCACCCTCTTTCGCCTTGAAGCTGTGGTATTCGTCAATGCAAATTGCTCGATTGTTCTTAAGAGTTTTCTTACCTCCTTCAATCTGTTTTTCTAATTCTGCCCAAATATCCGTGGACAATTGACAATGATCGATACATTTGAAGATTTCATGAGGTATTGCCATGATTAACAACAGTATGCATTTGCTGCTCAAATCAACAAGTATTTTGTCTTCATCACTCCAGTTAGCAACAGGTCTTGGCTCGTAATGTTCAGCAATTTCCGGGGTTGTGCCAGTAGCAGGAACTCTTGGAATTAAGTTCATTGGCACATAAGGAGGACTGTAAAGAAATTCACATATCCTTGGGTGAATTCCTTCCAAAAAATTTATCATTCGCACCTTCCATTGCGGATACTCCTCACGAATAAGCGTGGGAGGTTTTGATTGAGAACCAGTGCTCGTGAATGAGATATTGGCCAGGTTCGCCATTGAAATTAGAAGGAGAAAAATAGGAATAAGATGAAACTGATTTAATCGAGAGAAACAGGGTAAAATGAAGAAGACTGGTGTTCTATAAAAATACAGATTAATACCAAAAACAGAATTAATCGAATGAGAATTCAATTCCTGCTCTGATACCAATTGTTAGGACCTGTAAAGTCAGCTTTGGTATTTGATCTCTTACTCTGAATGATCTTTAGGATGATTACAGTGCAGCGAAAACAATTATAAGAACAAAACAGAGTAATAAAACCAAGAACAGACAGATTGATATGATGAAGAAGATGAACACAATATAATTGCTTCAAAGGTTTTTCAATTGATTGAAAATATAGACGATTACAATACGGAAGCACACTGAATTACAAAAGCCTAAACTGCTAGTTATACTAGTTCCTAACGACCTTTCTGACATGACCTAGACGTGTGAAATCATCCAAGCCGTCCAAATAAAGTCGATTAAAGACCTAGACACGTGAGAAGCACATGCAACTAACAACCTTTGAAAAACAGCAGAACAGGATCTTCACAGAAGACGAATCTGCAGACCCTCTATGAGCCATCTCAGAGGCTCTGCTGTAGAAGACTTGTAGGTTCTTATTGCCAGAGGACCATTTTCTAGAACCTCTGTGAGAGACAACAGAGGTTCTATCATTCTTGACTTGCACGATCAAACAGCTTCTGTTGCTGGTCCTCTATTGTTTTATGTGGAAGATACCCTTCTGTCAACACTTGTAGAATACTTTTTCGTACTTTTACATTAAGTAAATATTGGAGCTAACATAATCACTGAATACCGCTTCAGATCACATACTCGCCAGTCTCTAATCTTCAGTTTCAGTCTTCGACGTTTGCTGAAGATTCTTTGGTGTTAGTGTTGTCTTCTTGAAGTATTGATGTCTCTGATAGATTTACAATGCAAGTTCTTCAGCTATCACTGAACATACTCAGTGAAGATCCCTGGAACATAAAATACAGAAACATAAATACAACGTATAGGTGAGAAGGGATTATCATCAAATCACTGAGAGAGATGATCAACAGATACGACCAACTATTAACTTACATCCTTATGGTAATTAAACATTTTTATAAAATACGACGGTTTTTAATTGGCATGCTTAATGAGTCCAATAAGTACTCTATACTTCCATGTGTCACTCTATAAACAAACCTTTCGAGTTCTTTATTAAAACTTAAAACCAAATATATATACCCCAAATATGTGAATCGTCATCACTCCCGCCTTCATTTTTCTCATACGAACTTACATCTTCCAATCCATCAATGGCTAACTCACAGTCCAACATCCAAAAAACAATCCACACCACCAAAACCTGCTTCGAACCTTCCTCTTCTTCTGATCCTGATAATGAGGTCAACCAGGGTACTTGTATCCTGATGGGAAACATTGAAGTTGCTCTCCAGGAACATGTCTTCCTTCCTTTAGGAAACTAATCTCCATCAGCAAACACCGGATTCAATCATCCAGCTTCGATTCTGGTGCCAAATGATGAACAGGTGACTGAAAAGGCTAAAGATGACAATACTAAACCCGCTGAATCTTAAGGAGAAGTAGGAGATGCTCATGAAAACCAACCAGCACAGACTGCTGCTATGTCTGTAGCTATTGCAAAACTTGATGTAAGTCATACTATTTTACGAGAATCTGAATATGATCTTATTAAGGAAAACAAAAGTGCCCTAAATCTGAACTCTGAAAAATTCAAACCCAACCATCAAATTGTCATTGAAATGCTTAAAAGACATCCATTGAAAAGGATGTTCACTAGAAGATACGAAGTTCCTATTCAATATCTTCAACAATGGTGGAAGAATCTAACCTATGATCAGGAACAAAATGATACTACTTCAATTGTTGGTGGATACAATTTTTCCCTATCCCTTGAACTGGTAAGGAACATGCTCTTCCTTCCAAATAATAATGAAGGGTTGGGGAAATCAGATTTTGATGCCCTACCATCTCAAGAGAAGATGATTAAAGACTTGATCTCATTGGGATACAAAGATCCCTTGCCAACACTAAGTAGTTTCAGGAGGAAAGGTTTACCACCTATTTGGTACTGCTTGTTCTCCTGTATTAATCGATGTTTATCGCCCAAAGCTTTAAGCCTGGATCAAGCATCATGATCAACATTGACAATCTTCCATGGTATAGCTTTCAATATGCATTATGATTATGCATCACTATTCATGGATGAAATTAAAGCATACATTGCAAAGCCACGTGGATACATTCCATTTCAAAGATTCTTCCAACTTTGCATGAAAGGGGCAATGCACTTACAACTGAACATTCTGGTAAGAGAGGACGAAGAAAGAGCCCCACATTTCTACATGGATTCGCTGAGGTTATCTACTCCTCTTTCTAATTTCAGAAATCATATGCCACTCCCCTTGGAGTTGAGAGCATATATTAGGAACGACAATAGGGTACTTAGAGACTATTGTGCTTCTATGGGATAGAGACTATTGTGCTTCTATGGGACTGCTAGAACCGACAAACCCTACCCAAGAAGCAGTTCCACCTAGGATGAGTGGTGAAGAGTTAAGAGAAAAGAGTGTTGGGGAGGAGATACATAAGGTTATGTCTCCTAAAAGTGTAGAGAGGGAAAATGTGAATGAGAGACAGGGTAGAAGAGATAAAAAAAGAGGATTTAGATAGAACAGGGTCAAAAAAGAAGAGGACCCTGCCCCATCCCCAAAAAGACGGGCACCCACATCTACTATCTCTCCACATTATTTGGTGGAAGGTATTGAAAATGGCACCAAGCCCATGCCGACTCTCTTATCAACCCTACCCACCGACTCATCGCCTTCTCAAAAGGGCGATGTTTCACTAAACATTTTGAGACAACCAACAGATAATCCATTAGGTCCTCACTTGGAGGAAGCTAATGTTGAAATTGAGGAACACTTATCTCATCCTCATCATTCTTTTGCTCACATTGAGTCAAGAAGTCCATCCCATATTGAGCCAAATGTAGAACCTGAAACTGCTAATCTTCCTTGCACCAACACAAGTTTTCATGACGTACCTGTTCAGGATGTCTGTCAACCTGCCTTAACACCTATAGACATTCCTTCTAGGGATGGTCAAGGATTGGGTGGAAGTCTTGGTGGAATGAACATAAAAAAAATCCCACTTCCAAGTACATCTGTAATACATGATGTGTTCGTCACATCAATAGGCCAACCCACACCTATTGTGGGATTGCAAACAGGCTCATTCGTTGATCCTGGTTTCCTATCAATGATTGTCACAAAGATGGATTTTAACAACTTTAGTGACTTTTGTAAGGGTGAATTTGCAAAGATTCACTCTAAAATAAATGAATTGACGGTTATAAATGGTATAAGAAGGTTGGACAAAAAGATGACGTCAATGGAGGAAGCAATTGTGGAAAAAAATGATGGCCTTGAAACTTCTGTTCTTCTAATAGAAAACGAATTGGAGGGTGTGAAGAATATCGCGGAAACCAGCCCAACAATGCTCCATAACTTGGCATCAAACTCTGTGGTGAAAGAAGACTTTAAAGTCTTTTAGAGCTGTATCCTAAAAAATTTTGACATTATGTCTTATAAGATGATTGAGATACAAGCTAAGAACCAAACTGCCATTATAAGTCAATTATATACCCTCAGGCAGTCTCAAACAGATGACGCCTATAGACAAGCCAGAACCAAAAATCCATTCCAACCTCCAACTGATCGATCTGCTTTAAAAGGAAATCCCATTCCTGCCATTCCCAAAGCCTACATGCCTCATACAGAAGATTTTGCCATGACTGCTCAACTGAATGAAGTGAAGGCATATTTGGTGGATTTAAGGTACATGACAGTGTTGATACGAAAAGACATTCAACAAATGGGTTACAAGAAAGAAACTGAGTCATCTAAAAGGAAGCATGATGAAGATGATGACTCTGATGATGAAGTTGTGTATAATAATGAAAACAGGGGTAAGAGAATAAGGCAAGAAGAGGCAACAACACTGGGAATGACATCAAACGCAGATACAACAATTGAGGAGAACATTGAAGATGGAAATGGTGATGAAAATAGAATGGATGTGGATGATACAGAAGCAGACTGTAATGAGATAGAGACGATGGAAACAGAGGAAATTGGAACCAACGCCATTCCTAGTTCGGATGGGGAGTTTAAAAACCCATATGATGAGCTAGAACCCAAGCATGAGCATATTTTTCAAAACTCATGTCTTACAATCATTCCTTTCACACCTTCTGATTCATTTATTCAATTAATTCATGAAAAATTCTTTATTCCCTCAAGTAATCAACCTCTAGAGAAAAACAAGAAACAATAGTAGAGTCATCAGAGTCAACTGGTTCTATAGACACACAAATGGTTATTGGTAAACCTGATGGCACTTTTGGCTCTTTTAAGTCTTAAAGCCACATGTTCATAATAGACGACGAGGAGGAAGTCATGTTGGAACATGAAATTGATGGGAACTGGTCTGGAGAAGTGCAGATGATGTACTCCTAAATGGTAGGCAGGTTAAGGAGAAACGATTCAGAGACAATCATAAACAGTCCAATTGTTGAAGTCTGAAATTTCCATGTAAGATCCTTTAATGTTGTGGATTACATGGATTTACAACTAATGAAAGCAGAAAATCATGTATATCAGATCTCTGGTGCTGATTTTCCAAGGTTGAAGTTAGAAGATCAATTTTTCCTACTGAAGTTTTACGAAGAAGAAGACCTTTCCTGGGCTTAAGTGGAAATGAGAAGGTCAATGGGAATTTACATTAGAAACTTGGGTTTATATGATATCCAACTAGCATTAGATCGAGACTTAACAAGGATTAATTCTTATGAGCCTTTGGATGAAAGCTTTGAGAACTTGACGCTTATGTATCAATTTGTATACCTTGATGAACCATGCTACTACTTTAAAAGTTCATCGGGTCCAAGGGTGTTGAAAGTTACAAAACTTCCTTTGTTTACAACCGAAGCATTGACCCATTTTTTGAATGCCATAGAGAGTTCACATAATGTACAGACAGATATGAAAGAAAAGTTTCTACATGAAATAAAGGAAAGGATAAAGCTTAGGGAACTGTGTAAGGATTGTCAAAGGCTGGCAATAATGGAGAAAAATCCGAAGAAAGCATCAGTAAAAGATGTGGTGCTTCCACAGGAGTACTTCATTTTTCGAACTTTGAAACCGGTTCCAACTGTAGTGTTAGAGAAAGAGAAAGAAAAATAAAAAGTAGATTTGGATGAATGGTTACTTGAATTCAAACACTAGGATTTTTTTCATGTCATAATCCAATCTGATAATCAAGAATTATGTGGATACCTTTACAAGGAAACCACCTGCATTCAAGAGAAAATATGAACAGTTTATGCACAGAATAGGAAAATTGAGCAGAGATGTGTACTCAAAGTTGAGTATTATAAAGATAGTGGACATCAAACAGAAAACATGGCAGGGTATAGTATACAAAGTTTTTAGTGTTGAGAGAACAGATAATAGGGTGCATGAGTTCTCGGAGGCTGATTTCATATTCATCAATCACAATGATCTGCTCCAATTGTATTATAAGTTACCTCCATTCGAAGATAAGGTTGTCAAGTTTAGAAAGGGTTTGATTGTTGTTGTTCATTTCATGCTTAGAGCTACCTTAATGGGTGGCATGACTAACTTTCAGTTGGCCATAACTCTGGACAGAGATAGGGTATATTTGATGCATCCGGACATCAACCTTGGAGAATTAACAAAATTTCACACAAGGACTGTAGTGTATGATCCTCCAGGATACATATGCAAGAATCTCATTGAGAAGTTCTTATTCAGGATATATGATCTACCCAAGCACAACTCTGGTACCTTGAAATAGATTAAAATATCATTAGAAAAGAGACTGTTGAGGAAGCCTAAAATAACTTCACGAGAAGAATGGCCAAGATTAAAAGAACTAATAAATTGGATGAGAAGGAAGATTGACTCTCAGCTTGAGTATAGAAGAACAATAATTGAGAAATTCATTCCCATTCTTATTGACAGGAAGTTCAAACTCTGAAGAGAAGTGGAAGATTCAGTATACAACTGCAAAGAATAAAACAGTGATAGATTTAGTTTTGTAAATCAGAAGTTTTATTTTAGAAACTTAGCTTAGGATTCATCAATTATGTAAATAGCACCAATTTTAGTAACAAGAGTTCATTCATTAATTTATTAAAGCAATGTAAACAATTTGGTCTGAGTTATTCGTTTTTTAATAACAGTATGGTACCTTCATTACTAATAGGCTGTATTCTTACCTTCTTTTATGTTTTTTTTCATATTCCTCTACGTACATAAATGTATGACACATATTAATTTGAGAGATTTAAATCATCTGATAGAATTACATAACAAATATGGATGCTTGTGAAAACTAATACGCTACTTGAGAATTACATATGACACAGTCTTGAAGGTAGTCTGGAGAATGACTTTAGTATTCAAGTATGGATTTTTAGTTTCAGACTTCAAGGAAGTCTGGGCATGAAATATGAGGGATGACTTCAGTATGGAAGTACACATCTTTAATTTTAGACATTGAGGTCTGGCTGTTCCTTACAAATTTCCTAGTTCGTACTGCCAAAGTAGTGCATCCTTTTTCCAGATTTGGGAATAAAGTCCGAATAGGAAACATGTTTCAGAGTTAGTGAGAAAACTCTGAAGAATGGCTCCTTAGATTTCAAAGATGGGAGTTTCTCTTAAACAGTTCTCTAGAAAATGTATTTCCAGACTTCCTTGAAATCAACAGTTCCATACTTAGAAATGTGACGGTAAGGGACCAAGACTAATTCCCCAACGGTTTTAATAAGAGTTAGAAGTTCAGCCTTCTAAATCTGGAACTATTCAGCTGTATTCTTACGTTGTTTTATGTTTTTTTTCATATTCCTCTGCGTACATAAATGTATTAAACATCTTAATTTGAGAGATTTAAATCATCTGATAGATTTACGTAACAAATATGGATCATTGTGAAAAGTAATACATTACGAAAAGCGTGGCAGACTTACATTTTTTAAGGAAGTCTGGAAATGAAATCTGGAGAGTGGCTGGAATATTGAAGTATGGATTTTCAATTTCAGACTTCAAGGAAGTCTGGAAATGAAATTTGAAGAATGACTTCAGTGTTCAAGTACAAATCTTTCGATTTCAGACATGGAGGTTTGGCTGGTCCTTACAAAATTTCCTAGTTCGTACTGTCGAAATAGTGCGTCCTTTTCAAGATTTGGGCAATAAGGTCCAAACGGTAGACATGTTTCGAAGTTAGTGTAGAAAACTCTAAAGAATGGATCCTCAAACTTGGAAGTTGCAGTTCCTTCTAAGTGGTTCTCCAGAAAATGTATTTTCAAACTTGCTTAAAATCGACAATTCCAGACTTAGAAGTGTGACAGTAGGGGATGAACACTAATTCCCCAATGGTTTTAATAAGAATTAAAAGTTCATCCTTCTAAATCTGGAGTAGAATATTTCAAAGGTCAGCCGACTTCATTTGCGTGAAGAAAGTCTGGAACACAGAATTCTGCATTCGGATAACCTTAATCCCCAGAATGACTCCTCTACATGTATGGTGCAGAGGCTCTGTGTCTGGAATTAAAACTTTGCATCAAGAACTTATACTTTTTAGCATGTCACATTTATGGTTCTTTGGAATAGCACACCACCTCTGTATATGAGATGTTTTTTTTAATAAGAGCTCTGTCTATTCGAGTATTCCGCATGATAGCTCTGTATGCACCATACCAATGTTCTGTATGCATTCTACATAGGCTGGGCATGAACGATCAAAGGCTCTTGATGCACTATGCAAAGGGTCTGCATAGTCCTGATGATAGGAGGTGTATTTCAAAATTTAAGGACTCCCATACATTTGGATCGTATATCCAGTCTACACCAAAAAAGTGTTCAATAATAGAAGAATTTCATTATGCTAGTAAAGAAGACAAACTCTGAACGGAATGAGTTGTCACACCCTGCTAAAGCGGAAACACGAGGTGTAGCAGGTAAGTGTTTCATAGCACAAATTAATAGATAACACCATTAAGTTCATAATTCAAAAGTTTACAAATCCATAACTAAACTGTTCTCGATGAAGACAGCATCATTTGCAGAAAAAGATTTCTAAAACGCGTGAACAGGTGTTATCTCAAAAATGCATCCATGATGTCAATTCTTACTTAATTTCCTGAAAAACATGAAACATAAAACGACGTCAACTACGAAGAGTTGGTGAGTCCACGGGTGTTTTTATGCACAAAATACTTTATAATGCACGAAATTTAAACATGCAAACTGGTAGTGTTATAACTAGGTTTGAAACAACCTGAGATTGAGGTAATTTATACATGTTTATTATGTGGATTACGTGAAATATGCATACCAAAGTAGAAATGCATGAACTATATATGTGAACATGATATYGTGCATGCATATATGTGAAAAGATGACATGCCATAAATGATTTTTACATGTATGCATGTGGTGTGAAGCATACATGAGATGGTGTTTATTGTGTTTAAATGATTCGGGTGGAATCATTATTTTATTATTTTAAGCTTATATCTTCATGGTTAAGAAATCATGAATTTTATAATGCAAAATCCACCACCCAAACTTATTTCTATTGGACAAAAGCTTTCACCGCCTTTGAAGTTTTATTATTAAAATCCTCCACCGCCTAGGTGAGGATATTTAAACAGATTTGTGTTCTTCAACAGATTTGTATTCTGGTTGACTTACACGTTGAACCAGAGGGGCTCTGGTTGGTCATGTCTTTTGAACCAGAAGCCCTGGTTAGTACAACCAAAGGCTCTGGTCGAACATGAACTATTTATAAGTACTTGTTTTATGAAAAAGGCTATCTTATTGATTGAAGGTTTAACTAAAGATCATTTTTATGAGTGAAGTTTTGGTTAGTACAACCAGAGGCTCTGGCCATGAAGAGCAGAAGCTCTGGAAGAGAGACCAGAGGGGCTCTGGTCCTGTGTTGAAATATTTTCTAAGTTTGGTTGGTTCAACCAGAGGCTCTGGTCGTGAAGACCATAAGCTCTGGAAGAGAGACCAGAGGGGCTCTGGTCCTAAATGTMGAATTATATTCTAAGTGTGGTGTGAAACCAGCGGCTCTGGTCGTGAAGACCAGACGCTCTGGAAGAGAGACCAGAGGGGCTCTGGTCCAGAATGTTGAAATATTTTCTAAGTATTGTTTTAGAAGAGAGACCAGAGGGGATCTGGTCCTGGTTGTCGAAATATTTTCTAAGTATGGTTTAGAACCAGAGGCTCTGGTCGTGAAGACCAGAAGCTCTGGAAGAGAGACCAAAGGGGGTCTAGTCCTGGTTGTCTAAATATTTTCTAAGTGTTGCTTGAAACCAGAGGCCCGTTGGACCAAAGCAGTATGTTTTTAGTTTTGCTTCATATGTTGAATGATTTGAAATAAATGTTTTGGTGATCTTCACCCTGCATTATATAAAAGGGAACCTCACTAGACATTGATGTCTAACCCTCATTTTTGTGTTTTCAAAATTATGTGTGCAGGTAATGATAAGGGAAAGTGTATTATGTGAATTACTTCCCTATATGCTTAGCTGTTTTGGAAGCGTAGATGCTAGGATGCAAGAGCATCTACTTTTGGAATTTTTGGGTTGTGTATTTTATATTACAGACTCTTGTATCAAGGACCTATGTGGGAAAACATGTATTCTATATATGAAATATGTGTTATATGCAATATGTGGATTTGGGGTGTTACAGATTGGTATCAGAGCCTGAGTTTAAGGGATTTAGGTGATCAATTGCATGATGATACCTAGACTTAAACTATTTCATGGCATATTAGGGTCCCAGACATAGTTAGCACCTCTGAAATAAATATAATAAGTTAAGAGGTCAGTGTGTAAGGTATTTTGGGATTACATCTGGCCAATGTAATTTTGAATCTACAGGTACATAACTGAACTTGGACACTTTATTATATTTGGGAATGTGAAAAATGTGTGTTTTACTTTGATATCTACAGATGGCTAGTAGAGCAAGTAGGTCAGAAAAGATCACCCGCCCCAATGAAGAAGAATCCCTTGTTACTCCTATTGGCACCACTGAGGACAGAAGCAGAGGTAAAGGCAGAGGTAGGGGGCATACCAGAGGCAGAATAAGCCAGCCAGAAATTAATATGAATCGAGCAGAATCAAACTCTGAAAACATGAATCAAGACCAGATGTCTCACCCTGAATATATAACAAAAGACATATTAGCTGAAGAAATAAGGAAGCTAAGGGAAACATTGACTTCTATTTTGAAGAATCCTGCCAGAATAAAGACAGACAGAATTGAAGTTACTCCAATAAACCGAGAGATTGTCATAGCCATGAATCCGACTACATTTTCATTGACTATTGACGCAGCAGAGGTAACAGAAAGAAACAAGAACAGACAAGAAGAAGGGAAAGCGATAGAAAAGAGGAAATGGGAAGGTCCATCAATCGGATACAAAGGACCAAAAGTTGTAAAGCATGGAAANCGGATACAAAGGACCAAAAGTTGTAAAGCATGGAAATAGGCCAATACAAAGATTCAATGAAAGGATTTGTCCCCGATGTCATCAAGTTCATCAGGGAGAATGCAGAAGTGGGATAAGGAAATGTTATAGATGTGGTGAAACAKGTCATATATCAAATGGTTGCCCAACAGCTAAAAGGTGTTTTAATTGTAATTCTCCAGATCACCTCAGACCAAGTTGCCCACAAATGAAAACTCCACAATTAACCATGGGGAGCAATACATCAACAGGACGAGGACGACCAAATAGGAGCAGAGGAGCAACGGGTGGGGCGCGGGGTCGATCTTTTCTAAATGACCAAAGATGAAGCAGAAACTACACCCGATGTAGTAACAAGTACATTTTTTTCGTAAACTCCATACATGCTAAAGTGTTATTTAACTCGGGTGCAAACTTCTCGTTTGTATTCCCATCATTTGCCTCATATGCTCATATGAATTCGGTGCTACTTGACGATAAATTAGTAGTTGATACTGCTAATGGTCAAGTATTTGTTAGTTATATGTTTAAAAACTGCACTATCATGATTGAGGATTGTGAGATATCTATCCGATTGTTTCCCATGCCTATGAAGGAATTTGATGTGGTAGTAGGAATGGATTGGTTGGCAGAAAATAAGGCTAGCATCGTTTGCAGTGAAAAGATGATTAGAATTATGTTACCTAATAGAGGGACAGTCGTAATTTATGGTGATCATTAGGATCATCATACCAGTTTACTATCTGTGATGAAAGCTAGAAAATGTATCCAAAAGAAATGCCAAGGATTTTTAGCCTATATAATTGATGCTAAGAAAGAAAAGAATAAGCAATAATTAATTCCGATTGTTAGTGAATATCCTGAAGTCTTTCTAGAAGACTTGTTAAGGCTACCTCCAGATAGAGTTATTGAACTTAGGATTGATTTGATACTCGAAGCAACACCTGTTGCAAAAACACCATATAGATTAGCCCCACTAGAATTGAAAGAATTGGTGACTCAACTACTTGACAAGGGTTTTGTTAGACCAAGTACTTCATCTTGGG
>NW_020201626.1:13656-19147 GCF_001531365.2 Cynara cardunculus var. scolymus
ATTTTGATAGTTTTAAGGTGTTATTGTTATTTTGGGAAAGATAAAGAAAATATTGCTTCTTTAAAATTTTGAAGTTAAGATAGGGTGATGTCTTTGTAAATCTTGTAAGAGAGCTTCATTTGTAAGATTTTGATTACGTAATAAGAGGGTTTGACCAGAGCTTTGAATGTTGACTTGTCTCTCAAATATCATCATATGTGTTCTTTAATGATAAATCTTAGATCTGCCATTGTTATGAAGCTTCCTTGAAGATTGATCATTGTAGTAGGACTATCAATTGGTATCAGAGCAGGATTGCACAAAATCAGAGAAGAAAATCATCAGAATTGAAGATTTTTTTTGTTGATTTTTTTTCTGAGTTCATCTTGTTCTTATTTTTCTTTCAGTTTGATCTGATTTTTTTGAAAAATCCTATGTTTTTGTGTTAAAAACGTGATCAAACTATTCGTAATTGTGTTGTGAATATTTCTTAAATACAAAGTTTTGCGATTTGATCATTGAATTTCAAGATTTAATCGGTTTTAGTGCTTTTAATTTTTTTTTTGTGTTCTTATTTTTTTTAAATCAGTGTTTTTTTGATCCATTTTTTATATTTTTTGTTGTTGTTTGTGTTTTTGAGTGTTTGTTTGTTTTAAGCCCATCCAGATTAGCAAAGCCCAATCCAGTTAAGCCTATCCGATTTATTTTTTGTTCCTGTTTTCGTATCTTCTTCATCACCCAAGAAATTACACAGGTTCTTCATCATCTCATCACTCATCTCTTCTTGAGCAGATAAGGGGTTAAATCGCTGGTTTATTTTGTGATCGGTTTACACTTTTTGTCCAAGTCTTGTGGATATTTGTCCAGATTCGATCAACCCTTGAGCGGATTAGTGACCGGATTCGATCAACCTTTAAGCGGATAAGTGTCCGGATCGCACAACTCTTAACCGGATAAGTGACCGATTTAGCTTGATGAGGATGGTAAGTGGATATCTACGTCGCTGATTCATACATCTCTTAAGCAAAATTGGCCGAATTCGTGTAACACTTGAGCGGATTTTGTCCGAATTCGTTCAACCCTTGAGCGGACTAGTGACCGGATTCGTACACCTCTTGACCGGACTTTGTGTTAAATCGATTGAAGGTTGTCTGGACTAAAGGTAAATCATTCATTTCCTTAGCCAAATTCAAGAATTTTTGTCCGATGTTATTCCACTGTATGAATTTCAAAAGGGTGGAAATCAATAAGTGATTCGTCTTTTACATTTCAAATCTGAATCACAGACTTCACTCATCTGGTGTTTGTGTCAAAAGGGACTTTCGTATGATTTTCTTTTAAGCTTCAAGGATTGTGAGCGGAGGCAGTAGAACAGTTCCCGTATTGTTACTGTATTACAAACTACACAGGTTTCTCTGTTAAAATCTCTCATATCAGAAGGTAAGGTTTCATCAATTTCTCAATTAATCGTTCAAGGAAGTTGCTAAATCGCACAAGGTCATATGGTTTGTATTTGTGAAATGTAAATCTCAAGCTGTGTGTTGACCGTATTAGGATACTGTGTTGAGCGGACTTGACAGTATTCAAAGACTGTTAAGCTTGAGCAGTTTAGGTTGGTTCTTGAATGATTTACAGCCTCATTGTGAGTGATTTACAGCTTCATTATGAGCGATTTAAGACCATGTTTTGACCGGATTAAAACAGTTTAGTGGTGGTGCGATTTAGAGACTGTTTATTGACCTGATTTACATCTTGTTTTGAGCGATTTAAGTATAGTCTGTTGAGCATTTTAATCCTTGTGTTGAACGATTTATTGCTGATTGTATAGCGGACTGTGTTTTAAGCATTTTAGACAGTATATTTTGAGCAGATTAAAGCCTGTTTAGAGTGCTGTTGTTATTTGTTTTTGAAGCTATGGATAACACAAAGATTTTGATTTCAGTTGTTTGATTGATTACTTTGTCAGCTTTTATCTGTTTTAGATTTGGTTTTAGATTTTTTTTGTTGTGATATATGGGGTGTGCTTGTTGTTATTGTGTGGGCAGGTTTCTAATGTAGTGTTTTACAAGCTGCACAACTGAAAAACTGGAAATGTACATGTTGTTGGAATCATAGACTGTGTGGATTCCACCTGACAAAGTTATATCAAGGAACCAGTCATCGTTCTGGTACTGCTTCATTGCTTTAGTTACAGCAGCAAATTCTTTCTCTTTGGCTCTTGTAACGAGAACTCAGATAAGTAATTGCATGATATCACATATCAGATAAGTCTTGTGCTGTCTTGATCTATTTAAAACCATAGCATAAACAGTCTAATATCATGCTGTGAGCTTTTAACAAAATGTCTTGAGCTGATTAGTGAGCAGCAGATAAAAGCCAATATTAAGGTGTCCTCAATCGAGACTGGAGTTATATTTGGAAACATTCTGTTCGGATTTGAAGTGTATGTCATTGGTTCATTCGTTTTGGCACTAAATCGATCACAAGGCCATCCGTATTCAATTCGAGCTTCATCTTATCGGCTGTTTTTATCAGTCAAGGGTTTACACAGGCTTCAAGGAACATCCATTTTCAGTTTCGAAAGATTTGGGTTTCAATTTTTTTTATTTTGTTTAGATTGTAATTTTTGGATCATTTCGTTTATCTGTTTTGGTTTTTGTGTTTTTAACTGGTTGAGAAAGTTTTGAACTATTTTCCGTCGTGTAAACTGTTTTTTATCAGTTTTAACTGTCTTTAACAGTTTTTCGTCGATTTTCTAATTTCTCATCAGTTTTTGTGTTTTCTGTTATTTTTTTGAGCTTAACTGTTTCTGATTTTTTTACTGATTTCACTGCATATATTCAATAACTGATCAATTTTTTTAATGGCCGATATTCTAAAGGAGATGAGAGCTCAGATTGTTGAGCTGGAAAAGAACATAGTGGATTATAAAGATAAATTCATAAAACAGTACTATGAGAATCACTCTAATCTGGAATGTATCAAAGATTTAAAGAAAGATCATAAAAAAGAATGTGAAAGAAAATTCAGTATAAAATTGAAAAATTCGAGAACACTCTCAGCTCTGTAAGAAAAGATTATGATGAGGATTTGAAGACTTGGAGTAAAGCTAATAAAGATCTTTTCAATAAACTCAAAGAGGTTAGAAGTGAACTTTCAATTGAGAAAAACTCTCCAAGGAATAATACAGAGACAAAGGATTTAACTGAGAAGGTTCATAAATTTGAAAGTGATCTGATTGAGCTGAGAAAGCTTTTGAATTTAGACAAAGAAAAGGTTTTGAAAGCGGAGAAGGATTTGAATATTGAAAGGAAAGTTTTAGAGAAAGAAAAGAATAAGATTATAGAGATTGAGAAAAGATTTGATTATGAACGAAAATCCTTTGAGAATAAGATTAACTCTCTCAAGCTGAACGCAAAGATGCTGTTAAAGCAAATCTCGGATTTTGAGCAGCTGATTATCTTGGAACGAGCTAAGACTGATAAAGAAAAGAAAGACATCTCCGAAGATTGTCAGAGTCAATTACAGAAATTGTCTGAAAGCATTGATCGAAAGCAAAAGGCTTTAAACGAAGAGAAAAAACAATTTGCCCTTGAGAAAAGAAATACTTCAAAGAAGTATACAGCAATTGCTAAAGAGCTTGCAAGTAAGAAAAAGTGGTTTGACATCGCTTTGGAGAATGACAAGAGCAGCTCAGATGAAGAGAAACGAGAGTTGATAAATCAGAAGAAAAAGTTTGAAATGCTACAGAAGGAGTTAGAAGGTAAACTCCTGGACACTACAAGTAAATTGTCTGATCTAAAGACAGATGTTAGGACTGAAAAATCAGTATTAATTGTATTCATCTTGAGAGTTAAATATAGTATATAATTGTAAAAGTCAGTGTGTTTGACTTTTCCTATAAGAGTTTGACTTTGACTTGTCTTTAGTATGTTGACCATATAAATATGGTTAGTCTTTGTAATTAGATAAAGAGGAGAGCTTTATTGTAATAATTCATACGTAATAGAGAGGTTTGACTGAAATATAGAGTTTGACTTTCTCTCTGAGTGTTCTTGATGTTCATACAAGATATATTCTAAATCTGCCATTGTTGAAGTTATGAAGATTGATCAGTGTTAACTGGATTCACAACAGATCTTTAAACTGAGATGAAGATGAGAACTGAACTAAAAATTAGATTTGATTTAGTTACTGTTGAAAGAGACCAGCTTTTACAAAAAGTCAAACTTTTTGTGTGCTCAAAGCCCAACTGTTTCTCAATCACAGTGTAAAATTAACTTTTATGATTGTTCCAAATCTAACAGTTATTCAAGTAGTCCTAAATCAACTGTTTCTAAGAACAATTATCGATCTTCTAATCAATATTATGAAGGATATGTCATTGGATCACCCAATTACTCTTCAAAGATTAAAAACATTTGGGTCAATAAGTTTGAATCTGTTTTATCTCAAAACTCTGTTGTTACTAACAATCTTCCTTGCTTTGTGAGATCCACTTCTGATTTGATTCATCTTAGCAAGAGAAGAATCATGTGCTCCACATGAAAATCAATAGATTTTGTGAATAAGAAGATCTATAACAGATGGAGTACAAACAACAGATATCAGACTAATTCGAATGGTAAGAACAAGTATGATTATAATTACTGGTACGATTCATATTTTATTCCTGATCATCCTGTTATTAGTGGTGAAAAGAAAATATCTTATAGAAATAAATGGTTTGGAAATTTCAACATACCCCAACCAGATACTAACAAAATAGGACCCAAGTTCGTTTGGGTACCAAAATCTACTTAATCTGGTTTTGCAGGTGTGTCAATTTTGTGCTGATCAGAATATCATTTAAGTGATACACCATTGCAGGAGGAGTTGTGATTTATTCCAAACGAGGCTTCTGAACATTTCAGTTCAGGACCCGTGCTTTACCGAGTGTGGTATCTAAACACTCAGTTTAGAACCCGTGCTTAAAATGTTTCAATTTTTTTTTATTCTTTTGAGCTTAACTGATTCATTACTTAAATATGTTTTCTAGGGGGAGTCTCTAGAAATTTTGAATAAATGCTTTCGAAAATGGATCTGTTTTCTGAAACGAGTACTTTTTCTGAACAACAATTATCTGAGATTTTACTTGCGTAATTTCTCATCGTACATAACTCCAATACCTGTTTCAGCTATTCTTCAAACTGTTATTATCATGTCTCTTATATGAAAATCATTTTCGATGATAATACACTCGTTTGTATTCAAACTTTGTTTTGTGTTATTTTTTTTACATTGATACATATACATTCAAATTTTTTTGAATATCAGAATCTGTAAACTTGTTCTTACAGATCTTCATTCATTTCTCTCATATATATTGAATAATTGAATCGTTGTCGCGTCATTCTTTCATTAATTGTGCTTAAAGCCAAATTTTTTGATCAATTTTTTATAAGTGGGACTGAGTGCTTATCAGAAATACCTCTATGGAATGTCAAAACCGACAGACCTACCCAAGAGGACA
>NW_020201626.1:19605-21653 GCF_001531365.2 Cynara cardunculus var. scolymus
GTTGCTTTATCTTTCTACACTACACAGATTTAGCATTTTTTATGTTAATTTGCCAAAACATTCACATATATGTTATTTTTTAGCTATCAATGGTTGAATGGAAGACATGGTGAGATGAGCATAAAAAAGTCTCATATATACAGTACATCTGTTGTAATAAGATTGAAAATAATTTCATTCGTTGAAATTGGCTGTTATCTTCCCATTCCCTCAATCTGAAAAGATTAAACAAGTGGATTTGCAAAGATCTACTTACATTTTCATGAATTGACRGYTTACRCGGAARATWTCATTCATCTTATGTATGATGGAATGATTCTCATTTCATCATAAGGGGGAGTATGTAATAATGAATGAAATATTCATTTTCGAACATTACAAAGGGAATTTGATACAAAGATCAAGGGGGAGTAACTTCAAAATTTGCAAAAGACTCAAAAGAAGAAGTGCGACTGAAGATAATTACAGAAAGATTATTCATGTGCAACAATGACTGAGAGATGTTGAAAGTGAAGATCATCTTTACAACAGTTTACTGAAGATTAATTCTGAATATTCTTTGAAGAACAAATCTTGTACATTGCTTCTAATGATTACTGTTCTACATTGTCAAAAGAGAAGATCATTGCTGTTCTACATTCGAGGGGGAGAATGCTAGAAGATCTTTCTCAACAAGTTTATTGCTTGAAGATTTCAAGTTAAAGAATTCTTTTGAAGATGACATTATGTGCTTAAAGTTTCAAAGTTCAAACAGGACTCAAAGCGTAGAATTTTCTTTCAAGTCTGAATACAAAGGGGGAGATTGTTAGCACTAAAAATCAATATTAAATTTTATTCGTCTTGAAAGTTAAATAGTGTCTATAATTGTAAAAGTCATCGTGTTTGAGTTTTCTTATAGGAGTTTGACTTTGACTATGTTTAGAAGTTTGACCCTATAAATAGGGTGATGTCTTTGTAAATCTTGTAAGAGAGCTTCATTTGTAAGATTCTGATTACGTAATAAGAGGGTTTGACCAGAGTTTTGAATGTTGACTTTCTCTCTCAAATATCATCATATGTGTTCTTGAATGATAAATCTTAGATCTGCCATTGTTATGAAGCTTCCTTGAAGATTGATCGTTGTAGTGGGACTATCACAAACTACTTACGAACACATGCACAAGGTAAAATGAAAATTTTTAACGATGCTAAAGCTTGAGCCGCTACAGAACCTCACCTGACTAATGTGCCCCTTATATCAATACGAACTACCTTTAGGTGACCCGCTTTCTCACTTAGGTACCACGGTTCGTCTTAGTACTACCTCAGCGGTGGCTCCTTCGCACACTTGTGTAGATCTATTAATTTTAGGTAATGTGCACCCGTTTTTGGGTGGGACTGTCAACACAATAGCGGCTATCCACAATTACCACGACTCGGCACGTTCCTGAGTTAACTGGTAGCGTTGGCGGAGGGGACTTTTATATCAACACTCAAGTACATCAAATTATCATTTATACCATAGTGCAATACTAGTCAATTTTCATGACTTCAACAGTTTAAAAACTAGACATCATAGTTTGCATATTTTACATGCTTTTCCCCCAGTTTAAATAAATGAGAACAGTAAAAGTGGGGCCGTGAATACTCACCTATTTGCTAGCGAATAACCAGAGTTGGATGGTTGTTAGCATCAATTTGATCCTAATAATTATCTCAAAAAGTTTTATTAAGCAATCGGGGCTAAGAATGGAACATCTGAATATGCTGTTGTGCCAAAACGTCTAAGTCTGGAAGAAGACCAGCCGCTGTGCTAAATCGACCAAGTATGGACGACCAGAGCCTCTGTAAGAAAAACCAAAGCCTCTGTGAAGACACCAGAACCATAGCCTCTGTAAGAGACACCAGAGCCTCTGTGAGGAGGACCAGAGCCTCCGCTTGTATTGACCAGAGCCTCTGGAGGTGAAGAGGACTAGAGCCTCTGGTTGTATTGACTAGAGCCTCTGGAGGACCAGAGCCTCTCTGGTCTGTCTATCCTCTGGTCTATCCTCTGGTCCTTCAAGACGACT
>NW_020201626.1:21800-36862 GCF_001531365.2 Cynara cardunculus var. scolymus
TCAGGTATAGAAAAATAAATTAGAGCAAATAGAAAATTCATTGTGAAACATAGATTTAGATACATCCAATGAGAGTCGATTATGGTTCTTGAGAGTTTGTAATCTCCAATTTCAATAAAGAAAGCGCCGTCGATTTCTATTTCATCTTCTCCTTCTACAAATTTCTCTTGAATTTCTTTATTAAATTGTTCTATTGTAAGATCTGGGTTTTAACAATTGGTATCATAGCCAAATCGATTAACTTCAATCGATACGATCTTTCTTGCAGTAGATTCAATTTTCTTGAAAAATACTCTCATGAACTGCTTCCTGTTCGACTGAAGTTTGGTTCCAAAAACTATGATTTCATCTTATGTTTAAATGTCTATAGAGTTTCTTGGAGGCAGTCGACTTATTGAACCTTGATTTTGTCAAATCTACACGTAGGCGTTTTAGCAAGAGTTCATGGTACTCACAGCCTAAGGCAATTGGCGTTTTATTTGCCAAACATTTATTTATCGCCAATATCTTGTGTATTCTTTCATCTTCTCTCTTTTTGTGGATTTGAATCTATTATAGCTTTTTTTTTGCCTGTAATCACCAATCCTACATGTTTATGGCAATTTCCTTCATGTTTTGCCCTTAACAGCAATTATGTCAATTTTCTTTGAATTGACCTGCTGTTTCTTGAAGTCATAAAGTTTAAATGTTAATTCTTCTCTCCGTTTTTCAATATGAATGGTGTTTGCTTTGGTTATTCAAGTTATCTTCAATTGAATCAAGCTCTAAAGCTGAATTCTTACTCAACTTGCGGTTCAATGAAAGTTTCTTTGTCATAAGACTGTTTGCACTGTTTTGTCAAGTAATTCACACATTTATCTATCCCTTTTTGGATGAATTTGCTACTTTTGGGGTGARTGGCTATTCTGTGCTTCAAAGAATGTGCTGGATTGTGGGCAGATTAAAGCCGCATCTTGTGCAATCAATGGTGTTGCATTCACATTGAATCTGATTTGATCTAATAGTTGAAAATGAAGAACAAAGAGCTACATTCAGGGGGGAGCTTGAAAATTCCATCCAGACCAAGCACTCTAAGCTTTAATCAAGAAAGCAGAGGGGGGAAGACCTGATGACTTCATGAAGGTGCTTGCTTCATAAAACTTTGGGGGGAGATTGTTAGCATCAATTTGATCCTAATAATTATCTCAAAAAGTTTTATTAAGCCATCGGGGCTAAGAATGGAGCATCTGAAGATGCTGTTGTGCCAAAACGTCTAAGTCTGGAAGAAAACCAGCCGCTGTGCTAAATCAACCAAGTATGGACGACCAGAGCCTCTGTAAGAAGAACCAGAGCCTCTGTGAAGACACCAGAACCATAGCCTCTGTAAGAGACACCAGAGCCTCTGGTTGTATTGACCAGAGCCTCTGGAGGTGAAGAGGACCAGAGCCTCTGGTTGTATTGACTAGAGCCTCTGGAGGACCAGAGCCTCTCTGGTCTGTCTATCCTCTGGTCTATCCTCTGGTCCTTCAAGATGACTATCTTCATAATCCTATTCTGGATAAGGCTAATCCTATTTTGGATAAGGCTAATCCTATTCAGATTATCATGAATTATTGCCTATATAAGTAGTGTTTCAGGTATAGAAAAATAAATTAGAGCAAATAGAAAATTGATTGTAAAACATAGATTTAGATACATCCAGTGAGAGTCGATTAGGGTTCTTGAGAGTTTGTAATCTCCAATTTCAATAAAGAAAGCGCCGTCGATTTCTATTTCATCTTCTCCTTCTACAAATTTCTCTTGAATTTCCTTATTAAATTGTTCTATTGTAAGATCTGGGTTTTAACAATGGTGTTGAAGCACTAGACGCCCAACCTAAACTTTCCTAAAATGTCTGAAATTTCATGGTTAGATCATCTATCGGGTCCCGATAAGAATAAAGTCAATTTATATTTTATGTAATGCCAACACGGTTATATGGATTAAAGTTGATATTTATATAATTGTTCTTAAAATAGTCCAACATTTGTGTTTTTCAAGTTTAAAGTCCTTTGCACATAAAAATTACAATTTGGAAATAAATTAATTCTGTTTCTGAAATTTTTGGTCTCACGAATCATTGTCAAAAGGTACCTTCCATTATTTATTTTGCTTCAAAAATTTTATACCACAAATGTCACTGAGTTAAACATATTTTATCCAAATTTCACATATTTTGAAAGTGTTTTAGTCATTCAAATGTCCAACACATTTTTACACCTCAAAACAGTCTAGGCAGATTACACCCTGTCAAACTTGTGGTCAAATGGAAGGTCTAAACTTAGAGTTTTCCCTTGATTCCACGTGCATTGTACCTTAAATCATAAACAAACTTCCAGAAAAGGAATTTTACATTTTTATTAAGTTTTTAGAGAGTTATGCTACTTTGAACATGCATGCAAGGTTCTGCCCGAAATTATCTTTTTGCACCATAAACTTGAATCAAGAATTTAAGTGCCCAAACTCAATATTTTTGAGTGAAACCAAAAGCATAAGAACAATAACTCATCCAAGTAACTCCAGAAGAAAAATCAAATGTTTTAGAAAAGTTATCAAAGAGTTGTGAGTGTTCAAAGTAGGGTTCACCTACTGTTGGACCCACTGTTTGTACACCTATTTTGCTCTAAGTGTTCGAGAGGTCAAAACTCCAAATTTTTGCACGATTCCAGTTGGAAAAGATCCTCAACTCACCGAAATATATTTCTAAAAGAAATATCAAAACATTTGGGCTTTCTTTTGGGAGATTTGGACGATACGAGCTGTAGTAGGAATTTGACAGCTCAAATGTTCCTTTTTAGGGTCGAAATCAACATGCAATGTAGTTTTACCACCCCCCCCCCCCCCATTCCGTGAGTTATAAGCCTATAGATCATAGATTATTACCCCTTTTGAAGACATTTTCATGTTAGATACTCCAGAATTTGAGTTCAAAAGAAGTTGTAAATGTGCAGAAAAGATGAACAACATGTTTTAAAATACTAAAACAATATATTAACTCTTTACCTTCGTTGATAGCACTTCGAGTTCTTGAATGTTCTTCAAGATGACGAGGTCTAAGGAGTTTTATTTTGAGTTTTTAGCTGAAATGGTTTTGGGAAGAAGAAGATCTACTTTTGGAGAAGTTCTAGGTGGTTTGCATGGAAAATGAGCTAAAAGTGGGGGAGAAATCAAAGAGTCACCTAGATTTATAGGTGGGCTATGTGTGGAACCTCATATGGCTAGACATAAGCCCAAACCCAACCCACACACTTTAATCTTTATACATTATTTTACTATTATATGTATATATATATATATATATATTTTTTTTTTTTTTAAACACAAAGATGCTTTGAAATGTGAGATAAAAAGAAAAGGTTAATGTTGTGATAAAAGAATGAATATTAGGTCAATTTTCCTAATCTTGTAAAATTTGTTTAAATTGGACTTTTATATTTTTAATTTTGGTTTTTAAAATATCAACTTTATTACGCTTGGGGAATTTTTAATGTATTTGACATTATATAAATTAACTTTATCGGACAACCGATCAGGGTTTTCCGAACTAAAATTTTGGAAAACTAATCCAGGTGAGTTCTACTAAATCATAATAATATATATTTAAATATAAAAATCCTATCACAAAGCTAACCTGATACTCCAATACTGATGGACATCACATGAGTACACAAGGGTAATCGAAGGCAAAGGTGAAAGATAACATTTGTATTATATTTATTATATAATATTTTTACAGTACAATGAAACGAAACTATAGAACTTAAAATTGTAAAAAAAAATCTAAAAATAGATTGTATTTACAAAGAGAAAGGCTTTTACACATGTTGGATTTTCATGAACCTCCTAAGAAGTTCACGAAACTCCAACATACCATCGATGGATCTGACTATGTTGTGAGACCTCTCCTTGGCACCCGTCATATTGTTACTGCTTCTAAGTAAATTATCCTTGATGAAGCGCAACGTAGAATCTGAATACTTTAAATGCTGATAGTCACGGAAGAACACCTTCCTTCCTTGCACATTCTTGTAGATCACCCTGACCTCTGGTTCCACCAGCACTGTCCACGATGGGTAATGATTAATGCTTGCTAGTTCTTCATTTGGCGCAGTGAAATTAAACTGATTTAAAAAGTGACAGGTTGTATTTTAAAAAATTGTAAATGGAAACAGACTAGACGGAGACAAGTCTGAAGACAGTTTTCAGAGTTAAAAAAGAAAGCTGGCAAGTGTGATAACTCTGGATAACATGTCTGAAGTACAGCTTCAGAGTTAAATAGCAAGTTAATCAGAGTGACAAGTCTGAAATCCAGAGCACTTACTCAAGAGTTAAATGTTACATGAAGCTTGAAATCAAGTTATGCTTAATATATGCATCGACAGAGCTCTTACTCGAGAGTTAAATGTTATATATACAAAGGATGGTCTGTCCTTCGATGATTGTAAAGACTTCTAAAGGAAGACGAACAATGTGGACATAGGTCTGAAGGCCTTTCCCAAAGGCACAACTATGAATAAACATTCTGTACACAGAGGTTCTGCGTTGTAGGCGTAGAGCCACTATGCAGCGCTGCGTAGTACATGCAGGGCCTCTATAAAGCTTTGTATAATGCAAGGAAGGATAATCAGATGCACTGGGTAGTACATGCAGAGATAGAACTCTTACTCAAGACTTAAGTACAGAGCCTCTGTGTAGCTCTATATGAAACACGGAGGCAGGGTCATAGTGCCTGCGTAGCACGTGCAAAACCAATGTTAAGTTTTGTATAAAGAACGGAATGAGGCTTGAGAGACACAAGTCTAAAAAAAATTTCCAGGGTTAAATTCTGAGACTGTCCAACTTTACAAGTCCAAAAACTATGCAACGTAGAAATAGAGCGTCTACGTAGGACTACATAAAGCACGACCTCCGAGTTAAGTATCAGGTTATTCAGAGTTAGAACTCTGAAGTCCACATTCAGAGTTTGATACGGAGCCTCTGCGTAGGTCTGCATGAAGCACATAATCAAGTTCTGCTCAATATATGCATCGACAGAGTTCTTACTCGAGAGTTAAACATTGAAAATACAAAGGATGGCTCTGGGTAGTACATGCAGAGATAGAACTTTTACTCAAGACTTAAGTACATCGCCTCTGTGTAGCTCTGTATGAGGCACAGAGCCAGGGGTCAGAGTGCCTGCATAACACATGCAGAACCTCTGTTAAGTTCTGTATGAACCACGGAGCCAGGCTTAGAAGTTATGTATACGACATGAAGAAACAGAGCTCTTACTCAATACTTAAGTGTAGAACCTCTGTCAAGCTCTGTATGAAGAACGGAATGAGCCTTGAGAGACACAAGTCTGAAGGAATTTTCCAAGACTAACTTCTGATACTGTACAGAGTTACACGTCTGTAAGAATTCTGCAACGTATGTGTAAAGTGTTTTTGTAAGACTGCATGAAGCACAACCTCAGAGTTAAGCAACAGGTTATTCAGAGTTAGAACTCTAAAGTCCACGTTCAGAGTTTGATGCGGAGATTCTACGTAGGTCTGCATGACGCACGGAATCAAGTTCTGCTTAATATATGCATCGACAGAGTTCTTAGTCGAGAGTTAAACGTTGCATCTAGAAAGGACGGCTATGGGTAGTACAAGCAGAGATAGAACTCTTACTCAAGACTGAAGTACATCACCTCTGTGTAGCTCTGTATGAAGCATGGAGCCAGGGTCATACTGCCTGTATAACATGTGCAAAACCTCTGTTAAGTTCTGTATGAACCACGAAGCCAAGCTCAGATGTTCTGCGTACGACATGAAGAAACAGAGCTCTTACTCAATACTTAAGTGCAGAACCTCTATCAAGCTCTATATGAAGAACGGGATGAGGGTTGAGAGACACAAATCTAAAGGAATTTTGAAGGCTTAATTTCTGAGACTGTACAGAGTTACACGTTTGTAAGAACTCTACAAAATATACAAAGCGTCTGTGTAGGACTGCATGAAGCACAACCTCAGAGTTAAGTAGCAAGTTATTCAAAGTTAGAACTCTGAAGTCCACGTTCAGAGTTTGATGTGGAGCCTCTGCGTAGGTCTACATGAGGCATGAAATCAAGTTCTGCTTAATATATGCATCGACAGAGTTATTACTCGAGAGTTAAACGTTGCATATACCAATGACAGCTCTGGATAGTACATGCAGA
Organism: Cynara cardunculus var. scolymus; assembly: GCF_001531365.2. NCBI lineage: Eukaryota > Viridiplantae > Streptophyta > Magnoliopsida > Asterales > Asteraceae > Cynara > Cynara cardunculus. The sequence continues at coordinate 28,000 of NW_020201626.1, forward strand.
GATAGAGCTCTTACTCAAGCACGGAGCTAGGGTCAGAGTGCCTGCGTAACACGTGCAGAACTTCTGTTAAATTCTGTATGAACCAAAGAACCAGTCTCAGAAGTTTTGCGTACGACATGAATACACAAAGCTCTTACTCAATACTTAAGTGCAGAGCCTCTGTGTAGCTCTGTTTGAAGCACGCATTCAGGCTCAGAATGCCTGCGTAGCACATGTAGAACCTCTGTCAAGCTCTGTATGAAGAACGGAATGAGGCTTGAGAGACACAAGCCTGAAGGAATTTTCCAAGATTAATTTTTGAGACTGTACAAAGTTACACGTCTGTAAGAATTCTGCAACGTATATTGTAACACCCCCAATCCATACATTGCATATAACATATATATTATATATAGAATACATGTCTTCTCCCACATAGGTCCATAATACAAAAGTCTTTAATGTAAAATACGCAACCCAAAAATTCCAAAAGTACATGTTCTTGCATCCTAGCATCTATGCTTCCAAAACAGCCAAGCACATAGGTAAGTAATTCACATAATCCTCTTTCCCTTATTATCTTTACCTGCACACATAATTTTGAAAACACGAAATGAGGGTTAGACATGAATGTCTAGTGAGTTTCCTTTTTCATGTAATGTAGGGTGAAGGTCACCAAAACATTTATCAAATAATCATTTCACAACATGCGAAATAAAATCAAATTCTGTTTTGGTCCATCGAGCCTCTGGTTCCAAACCACACTTGGAATATATTTCAATAACCAGGACCAGAGCCCCTCTGGTCTCTCTTCCAGAGCTTCTGGTTCCTCGACCAGAGCCTCTGGTTATACTAACCAGAGCTTTTGGTTCAAAAGACATGATCAACCAGAGCATCTCTGGTTCAACGTGTAAGCCAACCAGAGTGGCTTTGGTCTGTTTTTTATAAAGTGATTCTAAGTATAAAATCTATTTCTTAAACTTCTAAAAATATGATTTTGACATAGAAGCTCTTCTTAATAGATACAGAGCCCCTGGTCCAATTAGTACATTTAGTAAAAACTTACTCATTCTCCAAATCAATAACTAGAATCCTCTGGTCCAATAATGAGGACCAACCAGAGCTCCTCATCTTCTGGTAATTCCAATTGATAAGCTACCGGTCCAATTCTTTTGCCGATTCTGAATGGTCCAATATACCTTGGACTAAGCTTACTTTTCTTCCCAAATCTCATAACACCTTTCCATGGAGATACCTTTAACATTACAAAGTCACCTACGTTAAATTCAATTGGTTTTCTTCGTTTGTTGGCATAGCTTTTCTGTCGATCCTCGGCAGTTTTGATTTTTGCTCGAATCTGGTCAATCTTTTCAGATGTTACTTGCACAATCTCGGAACTTGTCAACTGTTTTTCACCTACCTCATTCCAACATAACGGCGTTCGACATTTTCTTCCATATAGGACTTCATAAGGTGCCACTTGGATGCTGGTGTGACACCCCAATCTCCACACATTGCATATTACATAGAATTCATTCATAGAATACATAGATTCCCACATAGGTCCAAAATTACAAGAGTCTGTGCTACAATTTTACGATACAAATTTCATAACTTAAAGATTTCAAAATACATGCAATTGTAAACTAGCATTGCTCTCCTCCAAAACACATCTAGATATGGTCTTCAACATTTAATCACATAAGGGAAGTAATCATATACTTTTTTTTCCTTTATTGATATTATAACTGGTATTACCTGCACACATATTTTAAAACATAAAATGAGGGTTAGACAAAAGTCTAGTGAGATTCCCTTTTTCATGCTATGTAGGGTGAGATCACCAAAACATTTATCAAAGAATCTCTCAATCATAATGAAGAATAATAAAAGAATCTCATCATGTTTAAGTCCATCGGGCCTCTTGTTCAAAATCCCATACTTAGAAAAATAATGGTTTTCCAGTCCATCGGCCTCTGGTTCCAAAGTGTCCATTGGGCCTCTAGTTCCAAACCATACTTGAAATATATTTCAATAATCATGACTAGAGCTCCTCTGGTCTTTCTACCAGAGCTTCTGGTTAGTCGACCAGAGCCTCTGGTTCCTCGACCAGAGCTTCTGGTTGTACTTATGAAAGCCAACCAGATCCCCTCTGGTTTGTTTTATAGAAATTTCTAAGTATAGAGACTCTTTTGAAATATCATTTTAAAACTATAAATATAGCATCAAGCTTGTTTCTAAAAGATATAAAGTTTATTTTCAAACTAATAATTTATAAAAGATTTTGCATAATTTTAAATTAATATCCATAATCTTCTAGTTCTATTATGAGGGTCAATAAGAGCCCCTCTGGTTCTTTGCAAGGTACAACCAGAGCTCTTCTGTTTTCTCATAATCAATGCTTTTACCCAAAGCATTTTTATTCACAACCAACAGTCATGAACTATATTATCTCAAATCCCATAACATCATTACCATCATTTCTACTAAAGACAAGATCTCTAAATCCTCAAATCACCAAGAAATGAGAACTTAAAATTTGTTGTAACTTTAATAGATATCATAATAAGAGTTAGGCCACGCAGACAAAGACCAACTTTATATCCTCCCAATAATCCCCTTTTTATGATGTTCCACCCTTATATCGTCCCATTAATTCATATGAAGTAGTTCATCCAAAGACAGACCTCAGTCATATATGTTAGAGTGAACCTGTTCATAATTCTCAAACCAAATCATGGTTTCAACATAGGTATATACTCAAAACCTTCTATTCTCAAGAACAACCTGATCTCCCAAAACAGTTTAAAACTTTGTTTTTCTGTAAAACTCTTTCAAACTGTTTTAAAACCCAGATACTGTTTAATTCTTTCCAAAACAGTCCCAAAAATAGATTCAAACAGTAACTTCTCAAAGGCTGTTGAAGAATACAACTTTGTCTCATATTTATCCAAAAACAGATTCCAAAACAGTAACATCAAAAAAACTATTGAATATAATTTATCATCTTAACCTCAAAACCAATACCAAAACTCAACAGTTGATACACAAATATATGAGGAAATTAGTTTCAAAACCACTCACCTTATCAAACAGATTTCTTGATGACAATAACACAGCAAAAGCTTTACTCTAACACAGAATCTTCAAGTACTTTTGAAGCAACAATTCTTGAAGAACACCTTATCTCACACACAGAGGTTCTTTTCTAAAAGAATGACTGTGATAAGGGTAACCTTATCCAAACTTTTCTTTAAATATCCTCACCTAGGCAGTGGAGGATTTTAATAATATAAAATTAGATATGACGGTGTGGATTTTATTATTTTAAAAACCTATTTGTTTCATTACTAAGGTACCACTAACTCAATAAAATATTCATATTATCCAAACATGTATGCACTTATTTCATGTATCATATATTGTTGCCACATTTACGCATACCATCACATACTTTATAAAATAATCACGTAAAATTTACCTTGACCCAGGTTATCTGAAACCAGGTTATAACAGCTGGAGTGATAACTATTATTGTAGGCGAATTCTATCAACGACAAATTTTCTTCCCATGATCCCCCGAAGTCGATGACACAAGATCTCAACATATCTTCTAGAGTTTGGATGGTTCTTTCACTTTGTCCATCGGTTTGTGGGTGATAAGTCGTACTTAATCTGATTTGTGATCCCAAAGCTCCTTGCAGACTTTCCCAGAACTTTGAAGTTAAGCATCTGTCTCTATCAGATATGATGGACAATGGAACTCCATGTCTAGTTACAATTTCTTTGATATAGATTTGAGCCAATCTTTCCAATGAATAAGTCTCTTTTATTGGTAGGAAATGTGCAGACTTTGATAGACGGTCCACTATTACCCATATTGCATCATAAGCTGTTAGGACTGAAAAATCAATATTAATTGTATTCGTCTTGAAAGTTAAATATAGTCTATAATTGTAAAAGTCAGCGTGTTTAACTTTCTTATAGAAGTTTGACTTTGACTTGTCTTTATATGTTGACCATATAAATAGTGGTTATTGTTTGTAATTAGAAGTAGGAGAGCTTCATTGTAAGATTTTCATACGTAATAGAGGTTTGACCATATTTGGGTTGTTGACTTTCTCTCTCATCTTCATTTTGTGTTCTTAATTTCCATATCCGAATCTGCCATGGCTATGCAAGATTATTGAAGATTGATCAGTAAACAGGACCATCAATTGGTATCAAAGCAGGATTGCAAGAGATCAGAGATGAAGAAATCAGATTCTTGAAAAGATAAGTGAAATTTTATTTTCTGATTTTTCGTGTTCTTCGTTTTATTTTTGTTTTTGATCTGATTTTTTTATAAAATACTGTGTTTTTGTGTTATAAATTGGATCAAAATGCTCGAAATGGAATTGTGAATCTTTGTTATTCACAAAGTTTTGTGATTTGATCAATTTTAATCAAGATTTAATCGGATTTTGTGGTTTTAAATTTTTTTTGTGTTCGTGAATTTTTTTTTTAAAAACCAATGTTTTTGTTAAATTTTTTTAGTTTTTGTGTTTTTGATAATTTTGATCTGTTTTTAATTTTTTTTGCTTTTTGTTTGGTTGTTTTGTTTTGTTAAACCGTTCATTTTAAGCCCATCTTCATGGCCCAATAGTCCAAACCGTTCATAACAATTCCTAGTTCCTGCTAAATCGATCATACCCAGTTTGAGAGGATAAGGGATAAACCGCACGCTCTTTGGCCGAATTTTTCACCGATTGATTCTTTTCTTCAATCAATTTCAAGTCTAAGGGTAAACCGTACAAAGCTTCATAGGATTCGCAAGTCTGCATCTAGCGGATAAAAGGTAAACCGCACGTAGCTTGAGCGGAGAAGAGGTAAACCGCACACCTCTTGATCGGATTAATTGAGCGGATTCACACAAGCCTTGATCGGTGTTCATCTAAACCGGTCACCTCTTGACCGGATTAGTGCTCGGATTCGTACAACATGCAAGTCTTCCATCTAAGATTTAGGTTTTCGATTTGAGCGGTTTATATCTAAACCGTTTACCCCTTGAACGGATTTGTGACCGGTTTATGTTTAGTCTTGAGCGGATTAGTGAATAGTTGAGGACTTAGTAATCTGTGCATCGAGGTGTCTAGACTTCTAAACCGCTCAATTCCTCTTACCCAGAATTTTTATTGTGCATTGTTTCATGATTCAATCTGGTAAATCGCTCACTGTCTGATTTAGGTTCTGTTTGGTTTGGTATCAATTAACTAATAACAGTAATCTAATCATTACAGTCTGAGTTCATCTAATCAATTTCAGCTTAAAAAGTTTGATTATCTTGAATCGAATATTGTTATTACACAGATTTTCCTGGTTTGTGTGAGAAATTTAAGGACTTCACAGTTTGGGCAAGATTGATAGGTTTATAAATCGCTTACATGTTTGAAGGTGTATCAGTCGTGTTAATATTGGTTTTTGAGATATTACTTGGACCATATAACAGCAGCTTCAGCGAGAGACAGTTAAAAGACCTTCTGTGTTTGGTTGTTTATTGAATCTTTTGTTGTGGTGTTTGTGTTTTTGAGGACTGTAGTTGCTGTTTTGTTTTTGATCTTGACAATAGTAAACAGCAAGATTGTGTTTCTTTAAGGAGTTGAGGTTAACTAGTTGCTGTTTTACTTTGGTTAATTGTTCTTCTTGTTTTAAGGTCTAAAACAGCAGCATCTGTGATATTGACACATATTTGGTTGATATCTTTTTTAGTGAAAATCAAGTTCTGGTAACAGCAGGTTTAACATGCATTCTTGACTGTTTTAAAACAGAATTGAAGCTGTTGTATTTCTTTAAAACGGTTTAGGACAGGTTTAGTAGACTGTTTAAAGTGTATTTGAGTTTAAAGATTTGAATTTGCTGCTTTAGACAGCAACAGTTGACAGTTCAGCTGAAAGTAAAAGTAATAGCAGACTTGTTGTTTTAAAACAGTTTACTGTTCCATCTTGCTGTTTCTTTGAAGACTGAAACAGCAGCCCAGATTTATAGCAGCTGTTGAAGTGTGCTTGGAGAAAAGAAAGTGACAGTGTGCAGGCTTTGATTTAAGCTGCAGAGTTCTTGCTGTTTCTTTAAGGCTGATTGTTTGTTCTTGGATTTAGTTTTGGCTTGAGCAATTTAGAAACTGACATAGAGCAATCTGTTTGAGTGATTTAGCTGCAGTAACAGGCGTCACAGGTCTGTTATTCAAAAGAACCTTTCGACTGCCTTCCTCAGCATCACACCCACTTCTCTTAACTGCTTGATTTGCTGGATCAGGCTACTTGCTGGTTTCAAATACTGTTATTTGATCTTCTGCTTCTGAATTTAATCCTGAGCTCAATCTAATTTCTTCAACAGTTTCTTCACAGGTTTACAGAACCTGTTTGTGTTGTTTCCAGGCATGATATGAAACAGAAGGAACAACTGTTTTAACAGACTCGTATGCAGCTATTGAGCTAGTGCAGATTTGAAGCTATTGACAACCTCTTTTAGCTACATAGATCTTGCTGTTGTTTTGTGCTAAATATATTGGTTACAGCAGCTACACAGATTTGAAACAGAAAGTTTAGTGCAGAAGATAGCAGATTTTTCTTAAGGTGTTTACAGGTTGTTTGTTCTGCTGCTGTCGTTATTGCTGCTGATTGTTTTTGCGTTACACAGGTTTAAGTTGAGTTTATTTTATTTGCTCATCAAGCCTGTTCATTTTGCAAGTATCTCAGATTGTTATCTTGCTGTTGTTACTATTGTTGGTGATCAATATTTCCAATTTTATGATACATTGTATAACTTTGTTTCTGGTTTGAAGTGCATTGTAGCAATTTGTAATGCAGTAAACAGATTTTATCATGCTGTGAATGGTGCTGTCATTTGTGCACTGATGCCCGGGTGCTGCAAATAGTATCTGGACTGTTKTGCTTAAGTGTGTGTGAAAGGACTCTTGGAAAGGAGGATAAAGTGTCTGCTGACTCTTGCTAAAACAGGATCATTGTTCATAGCTACTAACATCTGTGAAAACTGTTTTTTAACAGTTTTGAAGCTACACAGTTTTGAAGGAACATAAGCAGATTTCTTCATTGGAGATACTTCATTCAGCTACACAGCAACCCAAGTGAAGTATCAGATCCGAGAAGCTTTCAAGTGAATTTTGGATAGTATTTTGAGAGCAGTTAGAATATTTTTTAAGTTTCACATCTGTAGTGTGAAAAGTTGTGTTGTTTTGGACTTTACTCAGTTTGTTTTGGACTTGAACGGTTTTAATTTTTTTATATTTCTAATTGTTCGTGGTTTTCAATTGTGTCTAGATTTTATTTTTGGATCATTGTTTATACGTTTTATGTGTCTTTTAACTGTTTGAGAATTTTTGAATTGTTCGCGTAAACTGTTTCTTATCAGTTTTAACTGTCTTTGATTGTTTTTAACAGTTTTGAACTGTTTTCAACGATTTTGACTGTTTTTACTGATTTTTGACAGTTCTTCGTTGTTTTTCAAAATTCTCATCGATTTTAGTGTTTTTTCTATTTTTTTTTAGCTTAACTGGTCTTTTAACTGATTTCACTGCATAGATCCTTAACTGATCAATTTGTTTCTAATGGCAGATATTGTAAAAGAGTTGAGAGAGAAGATTGCTGAGTCAGAAAAGAGCTTTGTGAACCTAAAAGAGCATTACAGAAATTTATATGTTAAAAATTGTGCTAATGAGGATTTGATAAACAACTCAAAGAAAACTCATAAAAATGAGTGTGAACGAATTGAGAAGGAATTTGAATATAAGATTGAAAAGATTGAAAACAATCGGAGTTTGGATCAAAAAAACTATAATGATGATTTGAAAAGGTTGACTTCGTCTAATATAATTTGTCAAATAAACTTCAAACAATTCAAATTGCACTAATTGTTGAGAGGAACTCTCCAAGGAACAATTCAGATGTAAAGGATTTAACTAAGAAGTTCCACAAGTCTGAGAATGATCTGATTGAGTTTAGGAGATTATTGGAATTAGAAAAGGAAAAGGTTTTACAAGCTGAAAAATGTTTTAATTGATGAAAGGAAAGAGATGGAGATAGAAAAGAAGAGGATTATGGAAGTTGAAAGAAAGTTTGGAACTGAACGAGAATCTTACGAGAATAAGATTAACTCTCTCGAGCTGAACGCAAAGATGCTTCTAAAGTAAATCTCGGATTTTGAGCAGCTTATCATTTTGGAACAAGCGAAGAATGCTAAAGGAAAGAAAGACATTTCCGAAGACTGTCAGAGCCAACTACAGAAACTTTCTGAAAGCATTGATTTAAAGCAAAAGGCTTTAGACGAAGAGAAAAAGCAGTTTGCTATTGAGAAAAGAAATACTTCAAAGAAGTATACATCAATTGCTAAAGAGCTTACTGAGAAAAGGAAGTGGCTTGACATAGCTTCGGAGAATGACAAAAGCAGCTCTGATGAAGAGAAACGAGAGTTGATTAATCAGAAGAAAAAGTTTGAAATGCTWYMRAAGGAGTTAGAAGGTAAACTCCTGGATACTTCAAAGAAATTGTCTGATCTAAAGACAGACCTTGAAACTAAATTGAACATGAGAACTGAATTGAAAAAAAAATATGATTTAGTTACTGAAGAAAGAGACCAACTTTTACAAAAGTAAAAGACTTTTCGTGTGCTCAAAGTTTAACTGGTTCTCCTTCTCAGTGTAAAACTAACTTTTATAATTGTTCTTATTCGAACAGTTATTCAAGTAGTCCTAAATCTAATATTTCTAAGAACTATTCTCGTTCTAATCAGTACTATCAAGGGTATGTCATTGGATCACCCAATTATCCTTCAAAGATTAAAAGCATTTGGGTTAATAAAGCTGAATCTGTTTTATCTCATACACCTGTTG
>NW_020201626.1:36874-37962 GCF_001531365.2 Cynara cardunculus var. scolymus
TCTACTAATGATTTGATTAATCTTAGCAAGAGAAGGATTTTGTGCTCAACATGCAGAACCAATAATTTTGTAAATAACAAATGGTTCAACAGGTGGCATGGAGATAACAGTTATCAGAACAACTGGAAAGGTAAGAACAGGTATGATCACAATKACTGGTATGATTCATATTTTATTCATGATCATCCTGATCATAGTGCTGAAAAGAATACATCATATAGAAATAAATGGTTTGGAAACTACAACATACCCCATCCAAATACTAACATATTAGGACCCATGTTCGTTTGGGTACCAAAATCTACTTGATTTGGTTTTGCAGGTGTGTCAAATTTATACTGATCAAAATATCATTTCAATGATACATCAATGCAGGGGGAGTTGTGATTTATTTCAAACTGTGGTTTCTAAACACTCAGTTTAGAACCCGAGCTTAAAATGTTTCCTTTTCATTTTTGAGCTTAAAAGTTTCATTACTTAAAGCTGTTTTCTAGGGCGAGACTCTATAATTCTTTAATAAATGGTTTTAAAAATGATTTTTTTTAAAACAAGTACATTTTCTGAACAGGTATTTCTTGAGATTTTACTTGCGTAATTTCTCGTCGTACATAACTCCAATACCTGTTGCAGCTTCTTCAAACTATTATTATCACGTCTCTTATACGAAAATCATTTTCGGTGATAATACACTCGTTTGTATTCAACTTTGTTTTCTGATATTTTTTTACACTGATTCATATACATTCATTTTTTTTAATATCAGAATCTGTAAACTTGTTCTTACAGATCTTCATTCATTTCTCTCATACATATCAAATAATTGAATTGTTGTCGCATGATTCTTTATTGATCGTGCTTAAAGCCAAATTTCTTGATCAATTTTTTATCTGATCATTGTGGTTTAAAGAAATAATATTTTTGATCAATCATTGTGATCAAATGTACATAATGCAATATTTTAGGAGGGACTGAGTGCTTATCAGAAATACCTCTATGGAATGTCAAAACCGACAGACCTACCTAAGAGGACACCCATATCTGAGTGAGTTTAAATCAAAAAGGGTTTGTGTGCTGAGACTAAAATGAAA
>NW_020201626.1:40042-42686 GCF_001531365.2 Cynara cardunculus var. scolymus
ATCAGCTACAATATTAGCCTTTTTTGGGTGATACAAAATTTCACAGTCATAGTCATTAACTAATTCAATCCATCGTCGCTGTCTCATATTCAGATCCTTCTRKTTGAAYAAGTGTTGTAGGCTTTTGTGATCTGTATAAATTTTACACTTCGTTCCCAATAAGTAATACCTCCAAATCTTTAAAGCAAACACCACGACCACCAATTCCATGTCATGAGTTGGATACTGCTTTTCATTATCTTTTAATTGTCGAGATGCATATGATATGACTTTCCCTTTTTGCATCAAGACACAGCCTAAACCCAACTTCGATGCATCACTATATACCACAAAGTCTTCAGTTCCATCGGGTAATGATAGTAGCGGAGCACTGCAAAGATGATCTTTTAATAACTGAAAGGCTTTCTGTTGTTCTTCTTCCCACGGAAATTTAACATTCTTTTGAGTTAATTTCGTCAAAGGCATGACTATATTTAGAGAAATCTTGAATAAACTTGCAGTAATAGCCTCCAAATCCCAAGAAACTTCGAACTTCCGATGGTGTTTTCGGTGCCTCCCATTTTGCAACGGCTTCAATCTTTGCTGGATCTACCTTTACTCCACCCTCAGATATAACATGCCCCAAAAACTGGACTTCTCTTAGCCAAAATTCACACTTTGATAGTTTAGCATACAACTTTTCTCTTTTCAAAAGCTCAAGGATCAATCGAAAAGATGTTCTGCATGTTGTTCTTGGGTTTTGGAGTATATAAGAATATCATCGATAAATACAATGACAATTTTATCGAGGTATTCTCTACATATTCGATTCATCATATCCATGAAAGCTGCAGGTGCGTTAGTTAAACCGAATGGCATAACCAACAGTTCATGGTGCCCGTACTTGGTTCGGAATGCTGTTTTTGTTATATAACCTTCTTTGACTTTCAACTGATGGTATCCTGATCGCAAATCAATCTTTGAGAAGTAACTGGCTCCTACTAGTTGATCAAACAAATCATCGATCCTGGGCAATGGATATTTGTTCTTTGAGAAGTAACTGGCTCCTACTAGTTGATCAAACAAATCATCGATCCTGGGCAATGGATATTTGTTCTTTATGGTCGGTTTGTTTAATTCTCGATAATCAATACACATACGCATAGTGCCATCTTTCTTTTTCACAAACAGAACTGGAGCTCCCCATGGTGAAGTACTTGGCCTGATAAATCCTTTGTCTGACAAATCCTTCAATTGTGTAAGCAGTTCTTTTAATTCTGATGGAGCTAATCTGTACGGTGCTTTTGCAACAGGTGCTGCTCCAGGTATTAAATCAATCCTAAATTCAATAATTCTATCCGGAGGTAGCCCTGACAAGTCTTCTGGAAAGACTTCAGGATATTTACTGACAACCGAAATTAACTTTTGCTTACTCTTTTTTTTTTCTTGGCATCAATTATGTAAGCTAAAAATCCTTGGCATTTTTTTTGGATACATTTTCTGGCTTTCATCATAGATAGCAAACTGGTACGATGATCCTGATGATCACCATAAATTACGAGTGTCCCTCTGTTGGGTAACATAATTCTAATAATCTTTTCATTGCAAACGATGCTGGCCTTATTTTCTTCCAACCAATCCATTCCTACTACCACATCAAATTCCTTCATAGGCATGGGAAACAATCGGATGGGTAGCTCACAATCCTCAATCACAATAGTGTAGTTTTTAAACATATAACTCACAGATACTTGACCGTTAGCAGTATCAGCTACTAACTTATCGTCAAGTGGCACATAATTCATACGAGCATAAAAGGCAAATGATGGGGATACAAATGAGAAGTTTGCACCCGAGTCAAATAACACTTTAGCATGTAAGGAGTTTACAAAAAGTGTACATGTTACTACATCGGGTGTAGTTTCTGCTTCATGTTTGGTCATTTGAAAAGATCGACCCCACGCCTCATCCGTTGCTCCTCTGCCCATATTTGGTCTTCCTCGGCCTATTGATGTATTGCTCCCCATGGTTAACTATGGGGCTTTCATTTGTGGACAATTTGGTCTGAGGTGATCTGGAGAATTACAATTAAAACATTTTTTTACTGTTGGGCAAACATTCGACAAATGACCTGTTTCACCACATTTATAACATTTCCTTAGCTCTATCCTGCATTCTCCCTGATGAACTTGATGACAAAGGGACAAGTCCTTTCATTGAATCTTTGTATGGGCCTGTTTCCAAGTTTTACAACTTTTGGTCCTTTGTATCCAGTTGATGGACCTTCCCATTTCCTCTTTTCTATTGCTTTCCCTTCTTCTCGTATGTTCTTGTTTCTTTCTGTTACCTCCGTTGCGTCAACAGTTAATGAAAATGTAGCCGGATTCATGGCTATGACAAATTCTCGGATTGATGGTTTCAATCCCCAAATGTATCTTTCCACTTTTCTAGATTCCGAGGAAATATAATGTTCTGCAAATCTTGAATATTCGATGAATTTCTCTGTATATTCCCTTACAGTTCTGTTTCCTTGTTCCAATTTTATAAAGTCTTCTTCCATTTGTCTAATGGCAGCTTTTGGGCAAAACTGCTCTTTGAATCTGTTGACAAACTCTAGCCATGTCATAGTTTGCAAAATATCTGTTCTGGCTAAGGATTCTACTTC
>NW_020201626.1:43336-54201 GCF_001531365.2 Cynara cardunculus var. scolymus
AAATTACATTGGCCAGAAAACACATATTTTTCACATTCCCAAATATAATAAAGTGTCTAAGTTCAGTTATGTATCTATAGATTCAAAATTACATTGGCCAGATGTAATCCGAAAATACCTTAGACACTGATCTCTTAACTTATAATATTTATTCCAAAGGTGCTAACTATGTCTGGGACCCTAATATGCAATGATATAGTTTAAGTCTAGGTGTCATGCATGTGAATACCTAAATCCCTTAAACTCAGGCTCTGATACCAACTCTGTAACACCCCCAATCCATACATTGCATATAACATATATATTATACATAGAATACATGTCTTCTCCCACATAGGTCCATAATATAAAAGTCTTTAATGTAAAATACGCAACCCAAAAATTCCAAAAGTACATGTTCTTGCATCCTAGTATCTATGCTTCCAAAACAGCTAAGCACAAACGAAAGTAATTCATATAATGCTCTTTCCCTTATTATCATTACCTGCACATATAATATTGAAAACATGAAATGAGGGTTAGACATGAATATCTAGTGAGTTTACCTTTTTATGTAATTCAGGGTGAAGGTCACCGAAACATTTATCAAATAATCATTTCACACCATGCGAAATAAAATCAGATTCTGTTTTGGTCCATCGAGCCTCTGGTTCCAAACCACACTTGGAATATATTTCAATAACCAGGACCAGAGCCGCTCTGGTCTTTCTTCCAGAGCTTCTGGTTCCTCGACCAGAGCCTGTGGTTGTACTAACCAGAGCTTCTGGTTCAAAAGACATGATCAATTCCTCTAGTCCTTCGTTTTTGTACTAATGTTTCGAGTGTCCAATTTGCCGGACCAAGATTTCAGATAGAATTTTTGCTTTCACCTCTTGATATTTGCACATTTAAATGAGGTAAGTAAATAACATTCATATTTTGATGGTATTTTCTTAAAATTTTTTGTATCAACAGACGATTTGTATGGGTAATTGGTGCAGGAGATATTTGGATCCTTCACTTGCTGCTGGTTATATTTTGTGGTAGTGGGTGTTCATTCTTTAATTGGTCAAGCTGTATGTATGTAAACTAAAACTACTATTGAAAAGGGGTATAGTACTGTTGTGGAAGGGATTATAAAAGTAGAAGCTTAAAGGTAGAAATATTAACAGAGGTCAAATGTGTATGGCCTTCTATTGTGCATCTACTAGGGAAGAATATGAAACGATCATCTTTGGAAATGGCAGATCAAAGTATCAATTCTTCTGCCGTTGAAGGAATTGTGCCCTATCGGAAATGACGGATTAAAGTAGCAGACCAATAATTTTATTTGTTTTTCATGGATCAACTTCAATTTGGAACCATAACTCTTATTTTAAAGAGCCCAAGCATATATATGAAGGTTATTTTTGTATAAAGTTTTGGTGATTTCACCCTGCAATAACATAAATAGGGTAACTCACTAGACCTTTCGGTCTAACCCTCGTTTTGTAATTTTAAATATGTATTGCAGGAGGTACATACGGTAAGGGAAAGGGGAAAATGTGATATTTTCCTATATGCATTTCTACATGAAGATTTGTCTCTGATGTATAGTTTTGATTAATGTGTAACACCCTCATTTTCCTTCAAGAGAGTCGTTACATAATCTAAAACATTTTCCTTAATAGATACGCCAAAGTAGTGGCTAAATTAAAACCATTTAAACTATTACAGCGGAAGTCTTTGAATCGTCCAAGTTTAACTTAAGTTCTAACCCACTTTCTCTTGGGGTTAAGTTACAAAAGATCATTACAACGCAACTAGTCAAAACACTGTAAAATAGATAAAAATGAGCAACTCTCTAAGCATGTCCTTTGCCTTTATCCGTCCTCGAACTACCTGGGCCTAAGATGCATACTATAGTCAGCTTATAAAGCTCAGTGAGTTCATGGTTTTCGTGTGTAAAGATTATTGCACATCGCACATTTCAACTTGTAAACTTTGTATTAAATAACATGCATTTTCTGATAATCACGTTATACTGAACAAGGATGAGATCTCCCGATTTGATTGTCGGGTATGAGTTGTTTAGTCACTGGCATTCCCTGAGTTGTCCGGCCAGCATCTGCCTAGACACTCATTACGGGGTCGTGCCACTTGTCATGTGACTTCCTGGTCAAATGCACACCCGCTAAAACTGGTCATAAACTTTTATCATGGAATAGCATGCTAGAGTTATTCGAAAACTGATTAAACACATAACATGCAACTGATCGTAAAAACGTCGTACATGTAAAAACATATCATGTATGTAAACTGTAACATCATGCACTTGTACCATCGTCATATAAATCGTATAGTGCTTGAAAATATATTTATACATAGGTATGCATCCCATTGTAAGTCTCATGAAGACTCACCTGATAACGTCGATTGCTTACTTAACGGTGCTGACTGGTACCCTACAATTTATAATAGTGAATAGTACATAAATGATAGATTCCTCCAAGGACTATAAAAGTCAACTCACGGTCAACTATCCGCTTGCTATTCTATATGTCTTATCAAGCCATCGGGGCTAAGGATGAAACTCTAAGGCTGCCTYTGTGCTAAGTCTTGGAGAGGACCAGAGCCTCTGTGGTATCGACCAGCCCCTCTATGGTCTCTCTCACAGAGCTATAGTCTCACAACCAGAGCCTCTGTGGTATTGACCAGAGCCTCTGTGGTTGTAGCCTTAAAAAATTTGGTACTAAGGACCAGAGCCTCTATGTGTATCGACAGAGCCTCTGTGACTTAACTAAAATTATTTTATTAAGAGTCCAAAGTCCTTCTGTGGTTTCTTCCAGAGCCTGTCTTAAACAAATTGATACAGAGCTCTCATGTAGAGTTGTCTATATAACGTAACTTGGTACGAAGCTCTCTTGCAGAGCTTCTGGCCAACATGACACAAAGCCCTCATACAGAGCTTTTGTCTAACACGCTTGACACAGAACTCTCATGCAGGGCTTCTGTGTAACATTATCTAAGGTGGCTTCTAAGTAGAATGTGATACAGCGTGTTTAACAACTGAAATCTTATCCTTGAAATCGAACCTTAAGACACAAGGTTTGGACGTGAGCCTTCTAGGGTTTTATGCAGGACCAAAGTCATAGCTAGACATTTTATTCACATAAAATTTGGTCGAGTATTTACCTCTAAACGACGAGAAGCAGGGGGGTTTCTTGCTGGGTCTTGAACTCCGTTTTCTCACTCTCAAGCTCGATGATCTCCTTCACCTTTTGAAAGAGTAACGACTCCAAGCCAGTGCCCATGATTTATACTCAAAGGGTTTGGCCTATTAGTTGACCAAATAAGCCAAATCCCGAGTTTTGAGCTGTGAAACTGTCTTCTCCACAGCCTGCAACCATGCAGGTCGCAGTTTCCTTAATTGGGCCAGGCATTGCCTATGCCTCTGCTGCCCCTCCCAAGCTGACAGCAGGCTCCCCCCTCTAATTGGAGCCTTCAGCCCTTAGCCGTAAGTAAAAGAAAACAAATTTAACTTATTTTAAATTTCTAATTTTTCATTTACATATATATATGTATATTCACAAATGAAATAGAAATAATAATTAAGAAGCATTATTTTATTTCCTCGAAATTTTTGGGCTTTACATAATGAACGTTGAATAGTACAAGAAATGTATTTTGAATTTTTGAGACATGTATTATGTATGGTAATTTCTTGTACTAAGGGACATGAATGATGTATAAACATGTATTTCTTTTGTATGAAGTATGTGGTACATGTAATGTGTTGTTTGGGGTGTTACAGAAAGTGGTATCAGAGCCTGAATTTAAGGGATTTAGGTATTTAACAGCATGATACCAAGACTTAAACTGTTTTATTGCATGTTAAGGGTCCCAGACATAGTTAGCTCAATCAGAAATAAATATGGTGGGTTGAAAGAACAGTGTGTAAGATAAATTTTAATTACATATGGCCAGTGTAATTATGAATATACAGGTACACATCTGAACTTGAATACTTCATTATATTTGGGAATGTGAATACCTGATTATTAACACTAAATTTTGCAGATGTCTAGCCGAACCTAAAGATCTGAAAGAGTGGCTCGTCCAGAAATTAAGGAAAGGGAAGAATCACCCGTAAATCTTCCCACTAGCACGTCCGGAAATAGAGGACGGGGAAGAGCAAGAGGACGAGGCAGAGGAAGAAGTCAGTCTTAGGGAAGGGGCCGGACCGAAGTTCATTCTTAACATGAAGAATCCCATTCTAGGAATATTCCGGAAAGATCGGTACCACATCCTGAATATATAACCAGGGATATGTTGGCTGAAGAAATAGGGAAGTTACGGGAAACTCTGACTTCTATTATAGGAATTCCAACCAGGGTAGAACCAGAAAGAATAGAAGTTCATCCCTCGATGCCAGTTACTCACAATAAGAAGGGAGATATTAAAATGTTTTTGGCATGTAAGCCACCAACATTCTTTGGAGAAAGAGATCTAGTGAAAGCCTTGTGCTGGATTAAAGAAATGCCATCAGTGTTTAACACCATTCGGTGTCCGAAAATAGATAAAGTTCGATTTGCTATTTTCGTATTAAAATCAAATGCTTTATTCTGGTGGGAAGTTGAGTTGTCGGCCAGAAGAGATGTTTTCCAGACTTCGTCTTGGCCAGAATTTGTGGAACGATTCAAAAATCAGTTTTGTCCTAAAACTGCAGTGAGACAAATGGAAGAAGATTTCTTGAAGCTGGAACAAGAAAATGGAACAGTTCGGGAGTATACTGAAGAATTTTTTGAATACTCTCGATTTGCTGAACACTATGTTTCAACAGAATCCAAGAAAATAGAAAGGTACATTTGGGGTTTGAAACCCTCAATTAGAGAGTTTGTTATTGCTATGAACCCCAATACTTTTTCATTGACGGTAGATGCGGCCGAAGTGACCGAACGAAATAAGAACCAACAGCCAGAAGGAAAAGTTGTAGAGAAGAGAAGGTGGGAGGAGCCTTGATATTTTCGAGGGCCAAAAATGGTAAGATATGATAACAAACCTGAGAAGAAGGTCGGTGAGAAATTTTGCACGCAATGCCGACAGATACATCAGGGTGAGTGTAGGACAGACCCAAGAAAGTGTTATAAGTGTGGTGAAGCAGGCCATCTGTCCAGAAAATTGACTAGCTAACCGAAGGTGTTTTAACTGCAATTCTTCGGATCATATTTGACCAAAATGTCCTGTATTAAGAACTCCACAGCTGACAATGGGGAGTAATGCGTCGGGTCCTCGGGGAAGACCTACTGTGAATAGAGGAGGGCAAGGAGGGGTGTGGGGACGGTCCTTCCAGATGACTAAGAACGAGACAGAAGCATCATCGGATGTAGTAACAGGTACTTTCCTTCTGAATTCACCACGTGCTAAGGTGTTATTTGACTTTGCTGCAAACTTCTTGTTTGTATCACCACTGTTTGCTCAAACTGGATGTCTGAATTCTGTAATACTTGACGATGAATTAGTAGTTGATACTGCTAATAGTCAAGAAACTATTACTAATGTGTTCAATAATTTTATTATTGTTATTGAGGATTATGAACTTCCAATTCGGTTATTTCCCATGCCGATGAAGGAATTTGATATAGTAGTGGGTATGGACTGGTTGACAAAGTATCAGGCTAGTATTGTTTGTAATAAGAAAATAATCAGAATTACTCTAACAGACCAACGAACAGTTGTTATTTATGGTGATCGTCAGAATCACCATACCAGTATTTTGTCAGTGAAAAAGCTCAGAAAAGCATTCGGAAGGAGTGCTAGGGACATTTGGCGTATGTAATTAATATTAAGAAACAAAAAGGAAAAGAAGAATCGATTTCGATTGTTAGCGAATATCCAGAAGTCTTTCCAGAAGACTTATCTTGTTTACCACCAGACAGAGTTATAGAATTCCGAATTAATTTAGTAGCAGGGGCTGCACCAGTAGCTAAGGCAACGTATTGGTTACCTCCATCTGAATTAAAGAAACTGGTTGCACAGTTGAAAGAATTAACTGATAAGGGATTTATTAGACCCATCACTTATTTGTCAAGAAGAAAGATGGATCTATATGAATGTGTATAGATTATCGTGAATTGAACAAGTTGACAATCAAGAACAAATATCCTTTACCAAGGATTGATGACTTGTTCGATCAATTGGTAGGAGCAAGTTATTTCTCCAAGATTGATTTAAGGTCAGGATATCATCAACTCAAAGTCAGGGAAGAGGATATTGCCACAACAACATTCAGAACTAGGTACGAGCATCACGAATTCTTAGTTATGCCATTCGGCTTAACTAATGCTCCTGCARCTTTTATGGATTTGATGAATAGGGTATGTAAGGAATATCTTGATAAATTCGTTATTGTATTTATTGATGATATTCTTATATACTCTAAGACCGAAGAAGAGCATGCGGAACATCTTCGTTTGATATTGGTGATAGGATCGATTAACTCAGTTTTGGATATTAATCACTTACTCTGGATGATCTATTTGACAGTATTAGTGCAGCGGAAGCAATAAGAACAAGCAGAGTAATAATCAATGAAGAACACAGTTGATGAATGAAGAACACGAGAGAGAAGCTTCAAATGATTTTCAATTGATTGAAAATATTTACAATACGATATGGAAGCACACTGGAAAGGCCTAAGCTGCTATTTATACTCGTTCCTAACGGCTTTTCTGACAAGACCTAGACGTACAAATTAATCTAAGCCATTCAAATAAAGTAGATTACAAACAGTCACGTGAAAAGCACCAGCAGCTAACTAACCTAAGTAAAACAGTAAAGAAGTTCTTCACAGAAGATAAAACTGCAGACCCTCTGTGAGCCATCCCAGAGGCTCTGCTGGATGTGACCTGAGAGCACTTGATTCCAGAGGATCATCTTCCAGAACCTCTATGATAGACGACAGAGGTTCTATCATCATTGACTTGTAAGCTTTGATTACAGAGGACTAGTTTCCAGAACCTCTGAGGTAGACAACAGAGGTTCTGTTACATTTCACTTGAACGATAGAACACCTTATGTTGTTGGTCCTCTGTGGTCTTCTCTGGTGGAACCTCTTCTGTCAACACTTGCAGAATTTACTTTTTCCATACTTTTACATTAAGTGAAATGAGAGCTAACAATCTCCCCCTAAGTATGAAAAAGTAAAATTGGAAATTTAAAAGCAAGAAATGACTTAATTGAAAGAAATTACAAAAGGAGATAAAATTTCATCCTCTGAAAAGAATTACATAATGAAATTACAAAACTGAATTACAAAATTGTGAAACATAGGCTTACAACTGGTACAGAAGGGCGAAACGCTCCCCTACCAATGTATTTTTACATCCCACAGCTTCGGCAGATCGCTTAGCCCCGTTCATCTTCGGTGCAAGAGCGGTTTATGAAACGACAGATTCTGGAAAATTGTCAGCATATCAGACTTGATCGTTCTGTAGACGTTGAAGATCCATTCTCTGAAGTTGATTTKCATTTTGATCGCCTCCAAGATGCGAGACACTTCGCTCATCCTTAGATGTCCTTTGTCCACTTCTGAAAATCCATTCTAGCGTCTCTGTTGAGTACTTGTGTGATTCTGTTGGATCATAGAACCTTAGGATTTCATCCTTATCCAAATACACAAACCCAAAAGTAGGGTTGTGAATAATGGAGTTTGGATGATACCTAAGTATCCAACCAGGCCTGTTGTAAGGACGGGAGATCTTTAGATCTTTTTGGACTAACCTGACCGCTAGCTTGAAGTCCTTCTGGCTATAATATCTTACTTGAGCGCACATGACCTCAAGTAGCCTTCGGAGCGATATTGAGTAGCTTGACCTCTTCTCCATGTAGATGTTGAGAATTTTGTGCATGTAGATGACATCAAACATACAGAGGTTGTGGAGGTCAACGTCTGTGAAAGTATACAGGTTGCCATCTTCCCTTCTTACTCCGTACTGAGCATAGAGCACCTTCTTCTTTAGCATAGTCCTTAGAGAGATTGTCTCTAGGGAGGTGATCATGTGCTCTGAGAAGACTTGCTCACAAGGCCTTGTAAGCTTAGTGAACTGGAGCTTGGCTGCGGCAGAAGGGATCCCTGTGGGCTCTGGATCATAGTGAGGCTCTGTGTCTACTGCAGAGTACCTCCACACTTGAATTTCTTCCAAAGTAGTAACGGGCTCTATTCTGACTTTTGGCATTGGAATCTTGCTCATAGATTCGAATATTTCAGACACCCTTCCTACCGTGGCGGACTCTGGCACCTTGGCTTCTTCTTCCTCCAGAATTGGCCTATGGGTTGACCCCTCTGCAAGGATGGGTTTGACGGTTCCTTGCAGAGTGTCAAACGTACCCGTGGACGTTTCTTGGACTGGTGGGAATTGTGATGAAGGGCCTTCTCCTTCTTTGTGAGGGATGGGGCCTCTGCCCTTCTTGGCTTGAGCCTCTGCCAGGGATGCCTTTAAAGCTTCGAGGAGCGCTGGGTCGTCTCTGTAATCTTCTTCATTTATTGGCTGTGGAGTCTCTATACTAGATGACGACCCCTTCTGTGGTGACTCTACAGCTATGCCTTTACCTTTGCCTTTGGGCTCTGGAGCCTTTTCCTTGCCTTTAGAGAATAAGGCAGCTGTAGAGTCCACAATTTTGACGCCTCTGGCAGGAGTCTTCTTTGGCTCTGGTATCTTCTCAGCCTTCTTCTCCCCCTCGTGACGATCACAATCATCACCTTCTTGATCGTCATGGTTTGTTTTGGCTTCTACTTTGCATGTATCCAGGGGAGCCTTCTCCAACCTCTATAAAATTTTGGTGGCCGCCTTCTTCATCTTCTTTATTGCCTCATTTGCAAGCTCAGAGGTGTGATTGATGCTATCTTTGTTGACCACATCAATTTGGAGACGCTTCTGTAGATCTCGCTTCTGAGGAGGTCACCCTCTTTCGAGTTGTGATGTACAGTCTCTGATCGCTGTATTGGAGGCACGGGCCTCTTTGAGAAGACAGTCTGTATGCTTGCACACGAGATTACCCAGAGCTTCAACCATGGCATCAATCTTTCTGCGGGTAGCAAGGTGATTGATGTTGGCCCTTGAGGACTTGGTATCAATACTCTATGTTACCGCAGAGGAAAACATCTGCTTGATTTCGTCTTTGAGAGAGGAGTAATCCATATAGCCCATAGAGATGAAGTCGGTAGAGAATTGGGCAGCCATCTCTGAAAGTTTTGTTTTGAAGGTCTGGATGGAGGAGGGGTTGAGGCTTAGAGCTTTGAACGCCTCTGTGAGATCCTCCTTCTGTAGGACAGGGCTCTGAAAAGTTGAAAGAGTAGACTTGAGTTCTGCTATGGTTAAGCTCAACTTCTTCAGAGCCTCTGTTATCGGTGAAAGGTGTTCTGCTATCGATCGGGAGATAAACAAGCTTTTCAACTCGTCTATCTTATTGAATATTTCTGTGGCAAAGGTTTTAAGCTCCTCCTTTGTCACATACATATCATGGGTACCTAAACCACCAACACATGGTGATTTAGTAGCATCGGAGCGTGAGGCGCCCTCAGCGACTGGTTTTGCGTAGTTTGCTCGGGGACTTCCACCAGATCCTCGAACATCTCCCAGAGGATAGCCTGCTGGTGTTCTGTAGATTTCGTGCCTTGTAGGTTCAGAGCCTAGCATGGCAGAGTGATCTTGTGGGGACAGAGGGCGTTCTAGACCCTCTATCTCCGTGTGCCTCACTTGTGCCTCTGAAGCACGTTTTGGGTGGTCACTCTTGTGTGAAGAAGCAATGAATGCTTCTGTGGGATGTGTCAAGTCCTTGGGAGAAGGGACTCTTGTATTAAAACCTTCATCCTTTTGAGAGGATGGAGGAGTATTTTGTGGTTGCCCGGCTGTGCGATCCACAGAGGACGAAAGAGTGTCCTCTGCGTGGGTAGGCTGATTAGGGTTCGGCATGTGCTTGCCTTGTTCAATAGGGGATCCCTCTAGAACAGGACCCCTAGAAACGTGGGATGCACTGGGAGGTGGGCTAGGTTGTGTGCCTTCGCATCTTTTTCGCCCTCACCTAGTTCTTCTTCCTCTTCTTCTTCGTCGTCTAAGACGACCTCTGTCCCCAACTTAGATATGTCGATTGGCGCTCTGAACTCCTTTTGGATATTGACAAGAACATCCTCGATTTGTTCTATTGGGGAGACTTCAAGAACGACTTTACGCAACCTTCTGCGCTTTGGAGTTGTGGCCTCTGCCGGGCTCTCTTGTGCTGCGGCCTCTGCAGTCACAGGCTCTGTGGCTACTTGTTCTGTRACCACAGGCTCTGTTGGTTGAGCCTTCTTGATTTTCTTCTTCTTGGTCTTTGGCAGAGGTCCACTTGGGCCTTCTTCTTCTGCAGGCCTCTTTTTCCCTTTCTTCTTCACAGAAGGATCGGCATCCTTCTGTGTCTTCTTGGCCTTCTTGGTTGGAGGACTAGGGATTCTAGGGGCAGCCTCACTCATCTTAACAGCCTCTGTTACGCTCTCCTAGGGGTACTCCTATTCGTGGTGGGGTCTCAGGGACCGGTTCTGGACACCTGAATCCACGTCTATAGGCTTTTCTGTCTTCATGGCTAAGAAACCTGAGCATGGCTCTTGATAACAGTCTAGGGCTTCTGTACCCTTGCTCATGCTCAGTGGGGTGAAACTCCTTGAACGGGTAGAGCCTTGCATTTGGCTCCACATAGGGGAGCTTCGTTGCTAATAAGTCACCAAAAACCAGACCAATGAAACGTTGAAGGATGAGGTTGGGTTGGTTCATGTCCTCCTTGGCCTTTTTCTGTGCTTTGACCTTCGATTTCTCGCCTCTTTGACTCGCACATTTCTTCTTGATTAACCCGACCATATCCTCGAATATTAA
>NW_020201627.1:0-35700 GCF_001531365.2 Cynara cardunculus var. scolymus
AAGATTGTTTAGATAGGTTTTTTTACTTTATCTTTCCGCAAACAATCTTGTAAAATCTGTATTGATCTTCTCTATCAATATATATTTTAAATTTGAAAACTTTGTGTTTGTATTCATTCCCCCCCCCCCTCTTCTACAAATTGTTTAGTATTCTTGTAGACCCTTTTGGGACCAACACATTTATATTTTTATAAATAGTAATTAATCAGATTGAAAATAAAGAAAGAATCAACTATAAATTTGGTCCTTGTAGTCTGTGGAAAATAATATTTTTCGTCTTTATAAATTTAAAATTACAAGATGTTCCATCATGGTTTATAAAAAAGTTCAAATTCGATGTTAATAATTGTTGAAGAATTCCTTTAAATAAGGTGTATTTTGGGAAATTAACCAAAATAACCAAAATAACCGATTTGTACAATTTATATTAACAAAATAATCACTTTTCAAACATTTTTCACAAAATAACCACTCAAATAGCCCCTGGGGGCGATTTGATTATATGGGGCAGATTTTGACCATAATGGTATGAAGGGATCCCACATGTATCTGATTTGGGGGGACAAAAATCAGATATTATATTTGAAAATTTGGGATCGCCCCCACCTACACCCAGATTGCCCCCGGGGTCGACTTTGACTACTATTTTGTCTATGACGAACTGATTTGACAATTAAAAAGTGTTTTTCAATAAACAGGGCGCTTTTGACTGGTATTTTGTCTGTTTTAGGATCAAATGTAGTATCTATATACCTAATAAATAAGTAACTTGGGTGACACGTGTCATCTTCTGGTAAGTCGGTTATCTTATTTTCCCACCTAAACATATATCTAGACACAATTTACATTAATGGTTCAATTAGACTCATTTAAATGTATCCAGACACAACTTACATTAACAGTTCAATTATCTTCATTTGATTGACATGTGGGCTCTTATTCAATCAATCCTAATAATTTAGGGTGCAATTGATTTTATTTTTTGGTTAATTAATTCGTGCGGTAACTGATTCTCGAAAAAAATGGTGTTTTTTACTTCTAAGTTTAAATTCAATTTACTGATATAGTTTCATAGCTAAATTCAACTTTATTCTAGGGTTAACTTCATTTTACTCTAAAAGCAATTTACTGAAAAGTTTTACTTCAGAGTTATTTCAAGAGAGCAAGTCTGAAGTCATTCTTCAGAGTTAGCTCACCCAAACTCTGGAGTCTGAACTTTGAAATCTGAACTCTGAAGACTTTTTTTTTAGACTTAGAAAAAGAAGTTTGAAGTCTTCTTTTTCAAATTTAGAAGTTTGAACTCTGAAGTCTTCTATAATTCTGAAGAGTAAAAGTCTGAAAAGTCATTCTTCATAGTTAGCTCACCCGAATTTTGAAGTCTTCTTTTTCAGACTTAGCTCACCCGAACTCCGAAGTCTGAACTCTCAACTCTTTTTTTCCAGACTTATAAGTCTGAACTCTGATTTAATGGGATTGGTTTTATACTTTAGAGTTATTTCAAGAGTACAAGTCGGAAGAGTCAATATTCAGAGTTTTATTTCAGAGTTATTTCCAGAGTGCAAGTCTGAAGAGTCAATATTCAGAGTTAACTCACCTAAACTCTATAGTTTTCTTTTCCAAACGAACACCATGCAGAGCTTCTGCGTAGTGCATGCAGAGCTTCTAAGCTTGCCTGTACAGAGCTCTGAAATCTAAAGAGTTTTACTTCAAACTAATTTCAAGACTACAAGTCTTGTAATAAACTTATCTAGACTTTGAAGATAAATCTTTAAGACTTAGACTTAGTCTTGTAATGTAACACTCTAAAATAAGGGTATTTGAAATAAGTGGAATATTGAAGGTTAATTATATTTTAACTAATTGAATTAAAAAAACAAAATAATGATAATAATAATTTAAAAATATCTAATGAATAATTTTTGGAAATGTGATTCAAATTTTAAAAGAAAAAACGTGGGAAGATTTTTAATGAGAATTAAATAATTTATTAATTAGTGAAAAGAAATTGAGTGTAATGGTTTGGAAAGGTGGCAAAGCATGTGGTATTCTCCATATTAGGGATGGTGATTTGCCCCGATCCGGTGGGGAACCCGGTTCACCCGACCCGAACGGGGACCCCTCCCCGTTAAAACGGGTCCCGGGGCCGGGGATCCCCGGTAGACTCAAACCGGGGATGGGGCCGGGGTCGGGGTCGGGGCCGGGGATCCCCGGTATAATCAAACTAAAGTATACTTTTTACCGAGTTTTGACCGGGGATTGACCGGGGTTTACCGGGTTTTGACCGGGGATTGCTAGAATTTGACCGTGGACGAGATGATAATCTCCGTACCCGCCGGGGACCGGGGCCGGGGGACGGTTTTACAAACCGGGGCCGGGGGCGGGGATTACAAAACCCGCCCCATCCCCGCCCCGTTGCCATGCCTACTCCATATATATAAATAACCTTCTTTTTTTTAATGGAGAGACTGTATATATATATATATATATATATATATATATATATATATATATATATATANATATATATATATATATATATATATATATATATATATATATAAGCTATTCTATAAAGCTTCAAGCCAAGTGAAAAGAAAGAAAAAAAAAGAGAAGGGGAACTTGGGGAAGGACGAGACTGCGAATCGAGGTGGGAATTCGGTTTCGTAAGCGTTCAAACATCGATAAAGTAATACTTTATGTTCAAGATAACATCTTTTTTTATGTAAAAACTTCTTAACGTCTTGATTGGCGGGGTTATTTGGTTGCAATGGCAGCCTAAAGGTTACCAATTAATAGTCATCGCCTTGAACGGCGACGGTTAAACCGACGGTGATTTAAACCCGATGTCATATCGTTTTTAGCCTCGATTGAACTATAAAACAAATGTGAGACTCCTTATAATTCTTTTAATTAGGAGTTGGAAATATTATAAAATGTCATATTGATGTTTTTTTTTTTTGTAAGGGTGTCCGGGCCAAAGCCCGACTAATCCCCGGCAAATTTGGAGGCTAAACATGGCTCCACTTAAATGTCGCCAACACTCCCCTCCTAGGGCTCGAACTCGGGTTCATGACTATGCCATGCCCAAGCCTTTACCACTAGGCTGGAAGGTCTTTGACGTCATATTGATGTTATAGGACGTTGTAAAACTTAAAGCTTGTGGTTTAACAATATTCGACATAGGTTAATCGAGTTGACTAAGGGGTAACTTCAAAAGTCACTAGGTTTGATCTTATTAACATAGTTTTGGCTTGGGTCGATTTTTGAAGAAAACCTAGTCATTAATTGACTATTATGGTTTAATAATTGTAGGTTATTAGTCAGGGAGATCATTCGACAATCTACACAGTCAGGTGAGTATTCATGAGACTTTAACTGTGATGCATGCTTATGTACAAATTATTTGAGCATTACGATATTTTTTATGTACATGTTTATTGGTTTATTACATGTATATGAATTATTATTGTGGGTTGCATGCTGTTTGTTTACATGTTTTTTTAAACATTAATTAGCATGTTATAAAAGAATTAATATTTTTGTCGGGTATGGGAAGGGGTCAAAAGTCATAAGGGATGGCACATCCTAGGGATGGGTGACCGGACAAGGGATAGTCGTGTAACACGAGAAAGTGCCAATGACGGTAAGACCTTAACCCGATGGGAAATTAAGAGATCTCATTATTATTTCAAAAGAGTTTGAAACAAATGTGCATGTTATTTTATTTGGGGTATTGTTTATTTTATGCATGATGAGATATGTGTGATTGTGCATAAAAACCATGAACTCACTAAGCTTTATAAAGCTGACTATTAGTATGCATCTTAGGAGCTAGGTATTCAAGAACGAAAAAGGGCAAAGGTTCTGCGTAGAAAATAGAACTTTTATTCGAGTTATGAATTATAAAATTAGTAGTATTTTAATTAAATTTATATGTAATGTAACCCGATATGGGATGGGTTAGTTTTGAGATATTAATTGCGATTAATTTATTGTAAGACTTCCGCTGCAATAAGACTTTATTAGCCGCTAGAATTTTGATTTTATATTTATCTTATTACGTGGCACCTTGTATTTGAAATGAGAGTGTTACATGTAATCTAGAGCCCCTCTGGTTGGTCTGGGTTCTGGATGTCAGAAGAGCTCTGGTTGGTCTTGCTCTGTATGATGCAAACTTTACCATGAGGTCTTTTTCAAAGATATTGAGTATTTGAATAACTATGAACTCAAGGTCTTCAGATTTCATCTTCAGATTTGACACATACGCTATTCTAAATTTAAATTCAATTTATGTAACATCGCGATTATACTAAATAAAAATACAAATCGTCAAGAATATTTAACCGATCGAAAAAAGAAGAAATTCACCCGAATCCAAGACGGGATACGATTTCTAATTATCCACCAAAAGTTAAGTTTAGTTTGACCGGTAAGTCAAACATCTCTCGAAAATAGCTTAAACAACTTACAAACTAAGACTTTTACAAACCAAAAATCGGGACAATAGTATAACTACCCAACATACGAGTAATAATTACAAACCGAAACATCAAAAACATATGAAACATGTACCAAAAGTTACTTCCAAATCTTCTATGTGTCAACCGAAAGCTACCCCACCTTGCCTTTATCTCGACCCGTATCGATTTTTCCTGAGATTTTTAAACTTAAAGGGGTAAGCGAATTGCTTAGTGAGTATATATCAAAGCATAAAATTAGATGCAATATACATATCTTAACAAAAGAATTAGGAGGCAAACCGATTAATCTCTAGCTTTTAAATTTTGCGGAACATATCACGTATAGAATTAACAAAACCATAACAACTCATTGATCCTTAATACGTCAAATGAACACTTACTGATTCATAATTAAACCAGAAATGAGTACATAACATACCTTACAAATTTGTAATTAAAATTGGAATCAACTGGTTACATGCATGATTTCAGTACTGGATCAAATCAACGTATCAAGAAGGCATACAACTCACAAAGTACTTAGCGTCAATGAAACCATATCGATCATAATAATTCAGTAGCATGATCAACAAGAGTAGAATAAATATGTGCACCACACCCTTCTTCATCTACTGGGCCTGTGCAAAGTACTTACACCCGACTTCTTACCATTCGGGATATGTGAGTACGACAACCGGTATGCCACACCCAACCTCCCTCTCCTTGGGATACGTGGACATACACCACGCTACGACATATCACACAAAGTAATACCCGTAGATCATGGTTTACCTATAGACAAAAAAAAAGGTCTCGGATCTAGACTCGACCGACATCTCAGAATGAACAACAAATACCAATTCAAGACCATGGGACTCGACACGCTCAAGATATTCAATAAAACATGCAAATTTATCTAACAAACAAAAGAAAAATAAAATATGTATATTACACGTAAGTACGTGTTCGATATAAACTCACAATGCTTCAATGTAAACAACCGAACGCGGTAACATCCAATTCCAACCAACAATAGCATTAGACCTTCAGAGGCTCTAAATAGCCTTAATATAGCCCCTGGAGTAAACATTTCAAGTATAAAGACTACTTTCAATTCTCCTGTACAGCCCTCTGTCCATCCCATGTTTTACCACACTTAGACTCATAATTAGCCAATGACTTATAAAGACTAAATAAAGTATTCTCTTATAGATTTCTAATGCAACTAGCCTCATATTTTTATGATTTTTCTGTGATTTACTATATTATTTACAACACAGCAGCTCAAAGCTGTCAAAATTCAGCTGTACAACACAGTACATATTGCAGTTTTTACCCATCTTAACTTCAATTTCACATTTTCATGTCTAAAGATGAATTGTAGTTCATTACGTTATCTTTCCATGGACACTGATCTCATATACATACAATTTTCCTTCAATTTTCTACAAATTTTCAAAATCAGAGCTGTAACCATACTCTTTCAATACCAATACACCCATATAATCCATTATAATGCCCAATTCTCTTGTATTTCAATACCATCTTCTGGTTTTCATCTCATATATTACATATTCTTGACAAAACTTCAAAAATTCTATCATTATTTAGCATATAAACATGATTTTCCACATTAATCATCATTAACATCACTAACAATGCTTAATTTAATGGCTTTCATACTAATGCATGCAATTATTCCAAGATTCTTTCATGATTAAACTATAATCATCATCGAACAACCTTAATCTATCATCATCTTGTTATAATCTTTCAAATGCAAACCCTAACCTTCTTGATTATCACTAACTACATGGAATAAACTTGAAATTAGAAGCATACATTGATAGTTATCACATATTCTTCAAAAATCTAATATTAATCATCAAGAATTGAAAGATTTAAGCCCAAGTGTGTGAAGATCGACCTTTGAGTGTGTGAAAGTTCTAGAGGTGAAAATAACCATTTTTGAGTGCAAAACCCGGTTTTGACCTATTTTGGTCAAAAAGTCAACCTAGTTTGCCACTGTTGGCAGATTTAGTCCCTCATGCGTATCTTGGTCGTTTCAACTCCGTTTCGCACGAAACTTTCCAGATCTCTTAATTAATCTATAAGAAGCTTAAGTATAAAGTTTCAGCCTCTAATTCGACCTAGAATTCCATATTCCAATCTAACTTTGATAATTTTCACTTATTTACTACAAGAACATGGGTTCTCCTACATGGCCTGAAAGTTCTAAGTAAGCACAAACCCATAATATACTTTATTGACTTAGTTAAACATGTTTAGCAACATAAATGGACTTTTAGTAAGTTGGATGTTACAATTTACTGATATAGTTTAATTTCTAAATTAAATTTGTTATAGAGTTAACTTCATTTTATTTTTTATTTTTTTTATTAACCTGGATATCCAACCCGCTATGCGAGCCGACTAATCCTAGGACGATCACCTGCTTTGCAGATAGCCCAGAGTCACCGCATTTGAACCTTTGTGGCCACAAGAGAATTTTTATTCCTCCTTGGATTTGAATTTGGGACCTCCTAGTACTTTTGACATTTGGAGCCAAGCTCAAACCAATCAGACACCATCCTTGTGGTTAGGTTAACTTCATTTTAACTAATTATTGATATAGTTTCGTTTCTAAATTCAAGTTTGAAGAGTCATTATTCAGAGTTATTTCAATAATACAAGTCTGAAGTCATTTTTCAGAGTTTTACTTCAGAGTTATTTCAAGAGTACAAATATGAAGTCATTCTTCAAAGTTATGTTTCAGAGTTATTTCAAGAGTAAAAGTATGAAGAGTAATTCTAAAGAGTTAGCTCACCCGAACTCTGAAGTCTGTTTTTTCAGACTTAAACAGACTTAGCTCACCCGAACTCTGAAGTCTAAACTCTGAAACGCTGAAGTATTTTTTTTAGACTTAGAAAAAGAAGTTCGAAGTCTTTTTTTTTTCAGACTTAGAAGTCTGAACTCTAAAGTCATCTACAAGTCTAAAGAGTCATTCTGCAGAGTTAGTTCGCCCGAATTCTGAAGTCTGAACTCTGAAGTCTTTTTTTTAGACTTAGAAGTCTGAACTTTGATTTAGTGTGATTGATTTTATACTTCAGAGTTATTTCAAGAGTACAAGTCTGAAGAGTCATTCTTCAGAGTTTTACTTCAGAGTTATTTCCATATTACAAGTCTGTAGAGCCATTATTCAAAGTTAGCTCACCCGAATTCTGAAGCCTTCTTTTCTAGACAAAGCACCATGCAGAGCCTTTGCATAGTGCATGCAGAGCCTTTGCATAGTGCATGCAGAGCTTCTGGTTTGCCTATACAGAGTCTGAAGTATGAAGAGTTTTACTTCAGAGTTATTTCAAGAGTACAAGTCTGAAGAATCATTCTAAATTTACTTCTAAGTTTAAATTTAATTTATTGATATAATTTCATTTCTAAATTCAAGTACGAAGAGTTATACTTCAGAGTTATTTCAAGAGTACAAGTCTGAAGAATCATTCTAAATTTACTTCTAAGTTTAAATTTAATTTATTGATATAGTTTCATTTCTAAATTCAAGTACGAGGAGTTATACTTCAGAGTTATTTCAATAGTACAAGTCTAAAGTAGCATCGTACTTTTGATGATCATTCATATCTCTAAGATAAGTTCCTGACATGATTTAATTTTTTTAAATTACCTCGTATAATACACGAGATCAAACCTAGTGTGTGTGTATATATATATATATATATATATATATATATATATAATAGATTTTATCTATAAAATCAAACACTTATACTCTCACAACCCTTAACCTTTAAACACAATCTTCCATTACAACTCTTAACACATTATGAAATCACACCAAGCTTTACAATTTTTACTACTTTTTTTAAACGCATAAATGAAATTACAATGTTTTTATATTTTCTTATAAAAAATATAGTTTTTATGAGAAACCACGAAATGTTAATATTTTTTTAATAATTGTTGATACGAAAAATAATAATTTGTAACTGATTTAGGGACAAAAAAATCAGATATTATGCCTGATATATCAGGATCGCCCCACCTACCCCTAGATCGCCCCCGAGCGATCTTGACCCTAAATTCGTCTTCCAGTGGCCTATGATATGACAACGTTTTGACAACGATAACGATCTATTTTGTCTTATTACGTAACGGTTTATATAAATAGGCGGTGGGAGGGGACTATTATCACCATCCCAACCGACCACCGACTCCACCATATAGAAACACACCTCCGACGTCATACCATCGACCACTGATCACCGTCCATCGACATCTTTCACCGTATACCGACATCTACCACCGTCCACCTTCGGCATCTACCACCGTTTGCCGCCACCTACCACCTTCCATCATGGAACAACTCGTAACAAAACACATGTTTTTAATTTAACTTAAGAATCTATTTTTGTCTGGTATTTAACTTAATAATCTATTTTTTTATTTTTGTTTAGATTAATTTTGTACAACATTTAATTTTTGAATTAATTTTTGACAAGTGTTCTACCAATCTTTTTTGACGTTGAGGGCACAAATTTCCACACTAAAAAAATTGATGTTGAGGCACAAATCTCCACACTAAAAAAATTAACGAAAAAATATCTACTAATCTAAGGTTTAGATATATGTTTCGGGCCATGGTTAGATATATCTAACCAACATGCAGATTCCTCCTTAATTAATTGATAGTGCAATATGAGGACCCCTTTTTTCATTCTCAATCTGAAGAAATATATTATCATGTTGGAGGGTCCCATTTACAGTTTAGCAGATATGAGTTATGTTTGATAACGAGTTTCCAATTTGGGCCGGAACTTCGCCCACCATGTTATACCACCCCTTTAATTATTTTAAGATTGTTTGGTAAAATGACCGAACATGATAATATTAAAGTCGATTATTTTAGAAATAATTTAATCGACATATCAGACAATAATGCAATGCGTATCTGCCTCGTAATCATGCTTCATTCGGTATTCCTAGGACGAAAAAAAACCACAATGTCCAACACTTGATTTGCATCTAGTTAAAAATTTGGAAGCCTGGAATCAATACCCGTAAGGTTCGTATATATGACGTATGACACATCAACTGGTTACCTAAATTCTTTTAAATAAGAAGAAGTTACATCAACCAATTTATAACAGTGTGATGGTTTATTTATTTTTTTAAAAAATTCAGGATTTTCATTATTTAAAATGTAAAAATTTAATAGTTTTTTATTTAAAAATAATTTAGAGATTTAATTATTCAAAATAATAATTTTAAAAACTAATTGAAGGACTAGAATATTTAAAATAAATAAGTTTGTTGGAATTTTCATTTAATCCATATTGTATTATAAAACATTTGATAAAAATTCGTAAAAAATATTTTTCATGCATAAAATACTGTTTATTAATGCATATTACTTAAAATTCAAGATTACAAGTAAATTGTGTGTAAGTATAACTTACTAAAGCTCCATATAAATACAAGATAAACATCTCATTTTATATATAAAAAATCTAAAATATAATTAGGATAATTATTGAGTTCTAACAGAATACTTGATTATTATATTTATAAAAACTTATATTATTGAACTTAAATTAAATTATTTTGTTATGTTAAATTAAATTATGATAAAAATTTTGAATTTGATAAATTACATGAAAACAAAAACTTTTAAATGGTTAATTTGATACTAATATCGATATAACTTTTTTAAAATTTTATGATATTTTATTCAAAAATAAAAATATTATCGTTTTATAAAACCAGATAAAATCGTATCATATCGACGTAGATAAAAAAAATAAAACGAACCATTAAAATCAAGATGTACACAAATTCAAATTAAACATGTTACAAATTAGTTTGTGTCTCTATCTCTAAAACCATCGTTAATAAACATGAGGATTAAATGAAAAAACCCTGCCGCCTTCATTTTTAGGACTCTCTGATCGTTATAAGCTCGAGGAAATCAGAGTGATCACGAGTCGTCAACAATGGCGATGACGACGGCCAACAACGGGGATAAAGTAATGCTTCTAGAAGCTCCTCCATCTTCGCGGCCGTCTTGGTCTAGTAGCGCAGCACAAATCGACGCATTGCCCTACATTGATGATGAGTACGGCGACCCCAAAGTGAAAACCGAGGTTGACCGCTTGATTGAAGAAGAGATGCGTCGTAGCTCTAAAAAGCCTTCGGATTATCTTAAAGACCTCCCTCCCGTTGCTAAATTTAACTTCGAGGTATTTTCTTATTTTGATATATTTCTAGGGCTTTACTATATGCTACCTTCGTTTCCGCAAAGCTATAATGTGTCGCTGCTTTCTTACATATGTGCATGAGTTTGTAAGTGTTGAGTGTTTTTTATTTGATTCTATGCGATAGGCCTGCTTGAGCATGAGTAAACTAACGATTGCAATTACACGGTGTAATGCCTAGTCGAAGCATATTCAGCTTGGTGGTTTAGTAAGCCAGTGTTAAAGGCTTTGGAATATTTTGTAGGTCACTCGAGAAATTAGATGAGTTTTGTAGGAAGTAGAGAAATATTGTACTGAAGACAAACGGCAAGACGTATAGGCAGATGAAGGGACACAATTCAGAGGGTGATGTGATTATCTTGTTGGTCCTGACAGAGAGTTTTATTTAATTATTATTTATTAGTAGCAAAAGGGGATTACTAAGAATTGCCATCTCTCTATTAACCACGTCAGAGAAAATGTGGAATTTCTAAGCAATTTATTTTGGTAAATGAAAACTCAAAGACTCCATTAATGGTGGGAAGCAAAGTGGAGAAAAAAAAGAAGGAAAGTTAAAGATGGAGAATGAATTTCTATTTCTCAGTGATTGTTCAAAGATGCTGAAACAAGGGTATACATAGTATATACACATACGAATATGAATGTCTTACTCAACTAACAACTCAGGGAGACATAATTAATTGACTATTGCAATGTCAATAACCAACTAACTAAGAAAATCACTGCCTTAAATCTCTATGTATTAAACAATGCTACATTAACTAGGATATAGGTTTTAAACAAGTCCCAAAATACCCTTGAGTGATGTATATTGCAATGCAAATCTTGTGCCATGTGAATGGAATGCTGATTTGAAAGAGATTTTTGCCTATCATCACCACCACCATTAACATTGTTTTTTAGTTTTGTCTACCTCTCTTGCAAATTGTAGACTTTAGAGGTGTCAATAATTAA
The DNA here is from genome assembly GCF_001531365.2 of Cynara cardunculus var. scolymus. Classification (NCBI taxonomy): domain Eukaryota; kingdom Viridiplantae; phylum Streptophyta; class Magnoliopsida; order Asterales; family Asteraceae; genus Cynara; species Cynara cardunculus. Next base: position 11,681 of record NW_020201627.1, read on the forward strand.
ATACTTCCACTTTGCTCCATAAAATGGTAATCTTGCCTTCTTTAACAATAAGTTTAACATTCTTTGTACAAACATGGAATATAAGACTAGAAGCCAAAACTACAACTGAGGCACTATCACAATGAATAAGGGAAGAACATGGTCAAGGGAGTTCTTTGTTGTAGATGTCACAAGGTCACTGAGAGTGAACGATCAAAAGTAAGAGTTTAGAAGATCCTTATTACCTTGTAAAAGTGTAATGTAGAGGCACTATCACAAGTATCTGGAGTTCATTATCATTTGGCATTAAAAAGGCAAGAAGAAAAAAAAGCTAGAAAGCGTTTTTTCAGATTTTTGTTACGTGAATCTTAGTAGTCTGAGTGCCTTTTCTGTTTGATATGTTACAGACATATTAACCAGTCCAATTATAACACAGTAACACACAGAGAGAGAAATAAACCAGAACAAATGAACCTTGCAAATCTCACACGGAGTAGGGTCTGAGAGGGGTATAATGTACACAGACTTTACCTTCTTTATCCCAGGGAGTAGAGAGGCTGTTTTCATGAAGACCCTTGGCTTGCTAAAAAATATTGAGGAAAAACACGGAAAAACACACACAGATGCATCTAACTATGAACTATCTATATATGACTCTGAAAACATCGTGCATGAGATGAAGCTCGTATATCTGTTGAAGACTGGAAAGAGTAGTCAGGCCTTTTTTTGTTCGATCTGTTACAACATATTAAACAGTCCAAATCTAAAACACACACGCATGTATATATTGCATTTGCAAGTGAATATTAAATTATGATTATTCAAAGATGTAAAGCAACCACGACTCTTGAATCTTGATTTTTGAGGAAGGATGCATGAAGTCGCTACCAAGAGGAAATGATGGTATGGTGACATGGGCTGATGTTACTTGGAAACATGGACCCATTGACGTATCTGTTTTTATGATTCTTGTGTATATACGAGGCTAAAACAAACCAACAAGTGAAAGTTATCTCATAATTCATGCATTGAATATATTTATATTCATGCAAGTGTTTTCCTTTAACAATGGGCCTAAATTGCTAATTTTTGTAACTTCTAGATTCTCATTGTTCATTCTTTTAGAAGGATCAAAATTGAATCTTCTTGTTGGCTTGCTTTTCTTATCTCATGTTCTGCCTATGCAAGCGTGGCGGTCAAATGCTTAGCCAAGAAGGTCTGGCTCTTAGGAAGGCTGGCTTCAGGTGGCTGGTGCCTAAGCAAGCACAACTGATGCCTGGTCTCCAGCTCCTAGCAGAGCATGAGCTGTTCCTAAGCAAACATGTCTGTGCATAGGATTTGGCTAATAAGCTTGTTCCAAAGTTGAGTCTAGAAAGACTTATTTCAAAGCCTAGGCTACAAAATTCATTGGAGAGTCAATACTAAAAAGATCACTGGAAATTTGATCATCAGGCTGAAAATTTGACGTTCTTGAAAAATATTCTCTAGACAATTACCCCTAGTCCACAAGTGAAAGACTTTCCACGAGATAGAATCAGAGTTATGGGCAAAAAGAATATTAGTTCTCAGCAAAATCTCAACAACAATAATTGCAGCCATAATAATGTTCTGTGAAGAAAACCTGACTGTCTAGGTATCATGTGACGATGTGATGAGACATAAGTTTTGAAGCACAATGTGTGACAACACTAGAACACATAGTAAAATAAAAATGACAAATAGATATGTGAAATATAAGTGAATATGGTTACTAAACAAACCTTCATGGTATATGACCATTCTTATAGGCACATTGTTTATTACCTCAAAACAGACTTGGCACTTAAAGAAACAAATGCCAAATAGCCCTAGTGCAACTGATTTGCTAGAGACAGCTCTGGAAGGGCCAAAACAGGAACGACTAGAAAGGCTTATTATATCTTGGTAGGGGCGCTTGGTCTGTCTTTTCTGTAACAACTCATCACCTAGTGTTTACTGCATTTTTAGCCCCTTGACTAAGCTATTCAACGTAATATTTGTCGACTCTTGGGTTGTTAGTGGACACCCGTTAGTCATTTTTTTTGTGAGAGGGCAAGTTTTAAATCAAGTATTATGCTGAACATGAATGAGGATGATAATAGATCATAGAACTAGAAAGAAGTGTCTCGCTGTGCCATCCATGCCTATTATATGATCTTATTCATTGTTAATTGTCGAATACTCATTTTTTTCATCTTATCAGTAACATTATTCTTACTCTCACATGTTGGGTTTAGATTAACTTTTCAAGAAACTAAATAGTCAAAAGTTTTCTGTTGTCTTTTTCTTCTGAATGCGTCAGGTTTGGAGGTGTGTTTGGGTTACTCATAGTCTTGGGTTCCCTTATCCTGTGCTTGTGTATGTAGTAAATTATCATTTACTGAACAAGAATTGAATCCAAGTATTCTGATGCATGTCCTATATGGGGTTTTCCTTCAGAATTATCCAATGCTTGCTAGGGAGTATGAGCGAGTGAGAGCTGGAAAGCCGATGGTGCCTCTGGATATGTCAAGGTATGGGCTTGACATTCCATCGATGAACAAACGGAATGATGAAACTGCTTGGAAGCAGGCACTTCAGAAATCTCAACGTTTACTCCAGCATCAAGTTATTAGGTAAGATTGAACTTTGACTTGTGAAAGGGTTATTTTTGCTCCATCGGTGATTCTATACATTCTAGTGTTATTGTACTAACATCTTGACCATCTCAGAATTAATAGATTTAGATGGTAGAAGTAGCTCAAAGCCAATTGGGATTTGTAGAACACCAGGAGGAGTTTGTTATGACAGATGGAGATTAATCAAGATTTAGATGGGGATAGGGTAGAGAGATTTGGGTGAGTGGAATGTGTGAAGGGAGTCAGTCTTGGGGGCTGTTTGGAAAGAGCTATAAGGCTTTAGCTTATTCAGGTAAGCTATACAAAGTTACTTGGAAGTGGCTTAATGGCTAAAAAAGAAGCTTATTTGGTCAGCCCAAAAAGTCGAGTCATATAGACCCAGCCGTTTATCATCCCACTTATTCCCCTTTACTCCTCCCCATCCCCCCTTTTCATCTTCATTCTTGATCCTGACAAAGACGATGGCATCATACAAAGGTCTATTTACTCCTCCCTCCATCGATTCACAACTCTAGATGTCTCCATCAATTGATAATTGGATTTTCCCATATATTGACAAAAGAGAAGCAATGGTGTTGTTGGGTTTTCTTTCCTTTTGATTTTCTAGGTCCCCCCCCCCCCTATTTTTTTCCTTATAAATAGTTGCTCCTCTCTGAAATCTCGTTTCTTGCTATTGGGTTCTTGCATTAGAGAAATGGTGGGAATGTTATTGAGTTCTTGTTTCTTCCTTTGTTATTGTTGAAGCTGTTTCTTTTTGTTGTTTATTGTATTTGACAAATTGAAGGAACAAGCACTGTTGTTGTCTAATAACTTGATTATAATACAAAAGTGCACTGTTGAAAAAAAAAACAATAAGTGAGGGTTAAATTGTCATTTACATTATTAGACTGTTCGGTACAACACAATTTAACATAATTTATACAGACAATTGAATTCCTACAAACAACTTGGTATATACTAAGCATAATGAAAAAACAACTGAACAGCACCTTGGATAAGTACGCCTCGTAGAATTTTTTTGATAAAGGGGAACAATGCCCTAGTAAAATTTTTTCTTCAGAAAAAGGGAATAACAAATTAAAGATGGGAATACCCATCATAACCAAAAGGCTTATCTCTGTATATATTTGCATTCTTTAAGAGCCAACTAGCCTAAAATGAAATCTCATGAAAATGGACAAGTAAACCCTTATGGATTTTATAGAAACAATCCATGAGATCCAAGTGGAGACTGATTCCTGGAAACCCAATTAAAAACATTTCCTAGAATAATACAACCCATCTGAATTGCCCACTATTCATGCGCCTAGACGGTTCACCCCTGAATTATTTCTACTGGGTTTTATGTTTAGCCTACCCCGATTAGTTCCTAGTAAAGCTGCTTGGTGTTGATGTTCCCATGAACTTTTTTTAAGATTAACATGGGGGTAGGGTAGAGAGATATGAGTGAGGGGAATTTGTAAAAGGAATGGGGCTTATTTAAGTATGCCTAGAAGTAGGAGATGCATTTGCTGAAGGCCTAGGGGGTTCACCTTCATATAATTTCTACTTGGTTTCATGTTTAGCCTACCCCAACTAGTTGATATAAAGGCTACTTGATGTTGATGTTCCCAAGAACTCAGTTTATGCACTTCGTTGAGCTATGTGATGTATTTCGGATAGTAAGTTGTAATTGTGCTATTTGCAAATTCTATTCAAGGAGGTGTTGGTAACTGGAACGAATGAATGGATTGGAGTTTTGACATCTTAATATTTAAATGAAACTAAAAATATTCTTTTCTCCATCGAATTTTTGCTGTTTCCTTGGCTCCCACATCTTGATCTGGTGTTACCATTTTGTGTGTAACTTGCTCTTTTGTGATGCTAGGCTGGAAAATTTGGATCTAATGTCCAAGTACGGGGCAGATGTATGGAAACAACACAATCAACGGTTAGAAGCATTCTTATCAAGGTCAGTGTGATCAACATCCTTCCTCTCCTTTGATGTTGCTTTGTTTCTTCTTCTCTATGAAAATGTATTTTTCATCATCTGTATCCAAAGTGCTTTTCCTGTCATTTTCACTCATTTTTGTAATGCTTTGAAGATATTTATATGTTTTCATGGAACTTCAACACGAAGGAATGGTATACATGCCCAACAAAGTCAAAGTAGGATGGTTTTTCCGGATTTCATTGTTCTTGTCCTGTTATAACTATAACTGCTTTCTGATTATCAATTTGAATGCTGTATTTTAATCAAGATGGTTGTTTTTTTATTGTGAGAGTTTCTCTCTTCTTTTTCTTTTGTGTGATTTTTGTAAAGCACAAGATGCCACCCCCTATCAGATTGTTCCATTTAGGCCATTCAATTTTTATGTTATTAGAAAATTTATACTTGTAGCTTTTTTGGCATTTCATTTGTTTCATTAAATTTGTATAGCTGGCTTTTGTAGGATAGAATAACACCTAGTAACATTTATCACTTCTTACCTGTGATGTTGTGATGCTCCAGAAAGACAAGCTTTGTGTTATTTGTTGTTGTTTTTGTACCATGCTATTTGTGTTGTTAAAAAAGTCGATGACAGTAACGTTTAGAGAGAATGGACGGCAACTGCTGTGAAATGATTTACACAATCTGACAACATGACTAGTGATTTGCTGGACAGGTTGGTGTAGTGTAGGGTTTAATTCTTTTGTAGTTTGGCATGAGTAGTGATGCAAAGATCATGCTAGCATTGGGCTCCTGCAAAACGCATTTGTTTCTATTCAAAGAGTTGATAGATTTTTATCCTTCTCTTCCTAGATTTTATGCCACAAAAAACTCATTGAAAATCAGCTAACATCAAAATTTTCATAAATTACAACCCATAACATCAAAGGAACTCTCAAAACACACATTATGTCATCTTCTTGATGTTATGTTGCAATGAATGTGAAGTTTGATTTCCTTTTTAGTGTATTGAGAAGTTTCAAGCAGAGCTAAGTTGTTGACTGAGGCCCTGCTTACTAACCTCTTACCAGGCCAAGTAAGGTGCTTTTTGGTTGCTTTTCCATTAGGTCCTGTGTAGATTAAGTTGTCTGTATGGATGAAATTAAATTATTGTTCGGCTATTATGCTGAATAAACTATCTGAATAATATGAATGACCATTTTACCCTTTATTGTTATATTTTTATTTTTCCCCATCAAAGTCAAAGTAGATCGATCAGTAATAACAATGAATTTGTTAAATTGATCAATCAACCATAACAAATGACTCCTTAAAGTAAAAAAACCGAAATACAATGGTAGCATCAGCAAACCAAGAATGTCTACAAGCACCAAGGTGAGCTTGAAAGAAAATAGAAAAAAGAACATGAGCTTTCATCTCAGAATGTTTATAAGCAGTAACAAAATTTCGAAGAATATGGAATTAAAAAGCATAGGTGGGGTTGGTAATCACAGACACTGGTCTAAATCTCTTCATCTCCCATGTTCAGAAGTATTGGAGATAAATCCTTGTGGGTCAACGAAGCCTCCATCTGCGTTATCGAAGTCGATTTATTAGGGGTTTTCTAAGTCATGATTTGTTAGGGGTTTTTTCTGAGTCACAATTTGTTAGCGTTGATCGGGAAGGAAATAAAAAGAAGGGAAAGGAGGATTGGAGGGGAAAGACGATCTTTGATGCAGCAGAGGGAGTAGATGAAAGGAGGGGGATGTGGATGAAAATGGAAGACATTCTTGGAAGGTTAGCGAGAGAGCAATCTCCAATTTTTGGACTCCATCTTTTTCTTGTGACTGAGAAGGAATGGACAACCCAAAAGGGTTTTTTAGGAATTTTTTTTGGCTGAATCTGGATGATTCTATTTCTTGGGCTGATTGAATAAGTCTGTATGGCTTACCGAATAGGCATACAGCCTATTCAGTCCATTAAGCCACAACCGCACAGTTACCCTGGTTAGAGTTAGTTGGTGTTTACCAAAAAAAATTCCTCCTCTGACCAAGATTATCGCTGACTGAGCATCTTACTTAAAGGCTGTTTACTTACCTCTTACAGCCTCTTACCCAATAAGAGGTTCTTACTTGGATAAGAGGTGGAGTGTTTACGTTGGTTCCAGAAGTTTACGAAAGGAAGAAATTTGTCATTTAGTGCTGACCATGCTCTTACCATGGTCAGACATAGAAACCTATCTGATTGTAGTCAGAGAACAAAATGTTCCTTATTTACCCCTCTTTAAAGGCCACCAACTGATTTATTCCTTGTTTCAAGACATGGCAACTGATTTCCATTTTGCCGATATCACATACCTGTGGTAAATAATAGACATCTCAAGAGTTTCTCTTATAGGTTCTGATTTCTTTAATGTGTTTGGTTTGGACCACCCTCGTTTTCCTAGATTCTCGTCTGCTCCATCATCTTCTCTTTCATTCTCTCTCTCTCATCAATCTCTCAGGAACCCTCCATTTTACAAAGTCTGGCGATCAAATGATCGAATACCCACTTCAAATGAGACCAAAAAACAAGAAAACCAAAAGATTTTAGAAGCAAATTCAAATGTATGCTTAAAAGAATGAAAGAAGAAGAACAATAAAAACAAGAAGAATGGTATTCGAGAGAGTAAGAAAACACCTATGTTTATGTATAAAGTTGAAATGATGTCTTGAATAAAAAAAGCTTGGAATTGATGGTTTTGAAAACCAGAGTAGTGATGTGCTGTCAACTTTTGAATGGGTACAAGTGATGTACTGTTGTAGCTATTATTGGTTTTCGCTGTATGTGTTGGCATGTTATCAAGTTTGGTAATTTATTTTTATAAGCATAAAAAATGAAAATATATGTAAAACATTTGAAAATATGTCATTACTTAAAAACAAGGTTATTTTTGTCAGTACTTATCATGGTCAGATCTCTTACTCCAGTCAAACCTCTTACCCCAGTCGGCACTTACCCAAATTTTTTAGTAAGCAGCCCCTTAGGCAAGGAGATAATCTGCTGCTTACCTGAGTCAGCATCTCCTTTTACTGGATTTACCTCTTACATGTGCCCTGTACGCCTGCGATTATCTCCCAGTTTTGCTGTTAAAGAATACATTGCAAGGCTTGTAAATTGTGCATAGAAAACTATCCCCCACCCCCTTTGCGTTGTATTCCTCGTCTTCTTCGTCTACCGCAGAGGGAATCGCTCCAGCTGGTGGTGGCGGCGGCGTCGCATAACTGGGTTGGGAACGGAGCAAAAGAGTAGGTGGTGGTGGTTGACGGCCAAAGAAAGTTGGGAGTAGAAGGGGTTTCTGAACTTGGGGGATAGCAAGGGGTGGTTGGATGACGTGGGTGGTTTTTTAATTTTAAAAGAAATACATTTTTTTGGGTTAATGATATAATACCAACAAAATTATTTAATTTAAATAGAATTTTAATTTTTAATGGAAGTATTTATATGATGGTCTCTTCTGTGACACACTCATTAGTCTTATCCTTGCACATACAAGATCTAGGGCATACTAGGCTATTTGTTTGTACTAAGTTTGGGCTTGCAAAAGCACCAATGATTTAGTCAACGAATTATAGTGTATGTATACACATAATAAAGCAAATAATTTAGCCTCTAAATTCATTGATAACTCTAGCAAAAAGAAGGGGGGATGACTTCTAGCTTCAACATGTGGTTAGTAGGTTCACTAGTCAATCTAACTTGATCAATGATATCATATTACAATACTCACTGGAAGCTTATGATGAATACCAGACTAATTTGAGGGATATAAAACTTCATTAGACATCAACTGAATGATTATGATAGGGTTTCCGGCCTACGAGAAGCCAGATTATCTCCCAAGGCTCTTGCCGAAAATAGACTTAACAAACTGATCGATCCCCTCCCACACTCGCCGCTTCTTATTTATATACTTCTACTAATGCCTTACATACTTCTACTAATGTTTTGCCTACTTGTATATTCCTACCACAGTTGACTGTCATTGACTATTTGACATCCTAAGTAAACCAGCCTCATGTATTGACTAGTCAATACCCAAGGTATAACAATACCTGGCCCCCAAACTTTCACCTTGTCCTCAAGGTGGGAAGAAATGAAAAAAATTGAATAAACTCTTTGCATCTACGATGAGTTGTAGTGGTGGTGATAGAGGTGGCGGTGATTCCTGATGATCATCGGCCAACCAGCCTCCCGTTTTGATCAACAAAGGTAAAAAGTCATATCCATCAATGCCTCGACTTTCTGGTTTCACCTTTCAACACTATTGTCTTTGGTATAGACAACCTTACGATTAGATTCAACGATATTTTGATCTCCGCTTCTGTAATATCCTTTGACCCATATTGTTCTTCGTTCCACCCTTTACCTCCCCTTCTTTTTCAGATTCCTGAACCACCAGCAAATTAACTTTCTTTTTCTTGCATTTATGCCTCAGTGTGTACTTTTCGTCACATTGATAACATAGTTCTTGAGCTAGGCGCTGGTGTAACTCACTGACAGATAACAATTTGTATTCTTCCCTGCTTTAGCTGTTTTTACCAACTGCCTCACCACAGTCCTCGTCAGCCTCAATGATGTCGGTTCACCCACCCTTGTTACCTTTATGCTTGAATGACTCAAATCATCATTTTTTTTCTTCCATGTTTAGTGTCAACTCACTATTCAACGGCTTCCAAGATTCCCCTACATTTGGCTTTCCATGTAACCCCACTGTGAAACCCAAATCACCTCCCAAGTCACCCAACCCACGGTCTTGTGTTTTACCTTCACTTGTACCCTCTGCAGTTCTTTTAGTAGCCCATCCATTAAATTTTTTATTTCAAATTCATGTTTCATTTCCTTCGCTTCCATCTCCAATTCCATTGCTCCTTCCTCAATCATCGACGATAACTGCGGTACTTTATTTCTAGTTAATGGTTTCAAACCATTACTATACTGATTTAAGGAAACTTCTTTTGAAACTCCTTCCTGCGGCTACCCCACCTTCAACCAATTTCCTTGAGTAGCCAGACAAGGACTCCTGCCTGACGGCCTTAATTGTCGTAACAACATCATCTTCAACTCATCCCATCTTTTAAATGGTCGATATTGATTTTCCCATTGGAACCATCCTAGAGCCTCGCCCTTGAAGCAGAATCGTGCAATCTTGTGCTCCTCCCTTGTTAACTGATTCAACTTGAAGTAACTTTCAACACACATCACCCAATCATCATAATCCCCTCCCTCAAATGTTGGTATCTCCAATCTTCTTTCCTGGATCGTAAAACCCTTCCCGATCCCTGTCATCTTCTCTTCTTTCATTTGTAGCAACTTGTTCTTGAATCCCGTTTCCAGCATCTTGAGTAATAGATCCATCTGCTTCAACACCACTTGTACATCTTCTATTAGGGAACCGAGTTTGGTCTGCATCATCCCTAAACTGCCCTCGATTTTGTTGATTCTTGGTGAAATGCTTGTCGTCATCCCGTAGACCGTAATGCTCTGATACGAATTGATGAACATCGGACTAATTTGAGGGATATAGAACTGTGTTACCCATCAACTGAATGTTACGTTAGGGTTTCTGGCTTTCGAGAGGCCAGATTCTCTCCCAAAACAGACTTAACAAACTGATTGATCCCCTCCCACACCACTTCTTATTTATATACTTCTACTACTGAATTACATAATTGTACAATTCTTACCATAGTTGACCCTCATTGACTATTGGACTTTCTAAGTAAACCAGCCTCTTGTATTGACTAGTCAATACCCAGGGTATAAAAGCCTGTTGTTCCCTTATATTTCCCAAGTTGTGTGTGACATTGGTGTCTTAATGTTTGTTAAATATATTCAAAGGGGAGTTTGTTAATCTGTGCTGATCTGGGAGCTTTTAATAATTTATAGAACTTATTTTAGATGGGGAATGGCTTTAATAGATTAAAATGGTGTCTAAAAGTTCCACCATAGCCTAACGCTTGACACAGTTTGTTGACGTAAACTGTTTTTGAGGTCTTTATATTAGGTTTGTTGTTGAATGGCAAAGTAAAATGGTTTTTAAGTCGGTCATTCTGATGTACATTTATACATTTAAGTTCTCTTAACTGTTTCCATTACATATTTTTGGTGTTTCTTTTTCCAGAATGCAAGCACAGGCAGGTGAGTTAAATGGAAAGATAGAAATTGTTAATCGAGAAAGAAAATATCATCAGGTACTTTTATATGCAGCAAGTTATATTTGATTTTATGAGGGTCATAAGTAGTTCGTTTCACATGCACTGTGTGTTTCAAACAGCAAAACACAGCATACGAGCTTAATGCTCTATCAGCACAGTGGAAGGAGCTGTGCGAGAAGAACATAGCAATTGAAGCTGCATGCGTAAAAGTTGAAAGCTACCTCGAAGAATTAAAAGCAGAAGCTACGGAAAGGTATATCCAGTTTACAATTTATAAGTTTTTTGTTTATTTGAAACATTAAACATCTATGCTCTTCTATGTAGAGGCTGGAATCTCGATGTTAATATGGAGAATGACCTTTCATTTCCTTGATAAGGTATGGTTCCTGTCAACTCTGATATGAATAGAGGAGACACATAAGATAGAAAGCCAGGGCATATTAGTCTTTTCCTTACAACAAAATAGGTTGCAATGCATGCTTCTTTTAATTGGATTCACTATGTCAATGGTGTTGCCGAAGGTTTTTTTAGTTTTGTTTTAACGTGTCACACCTATTGTGCGATATTGCACGTTGTTAGTATTTGACACGTCTGGTTTTAGCCAAGTGATATGAATGTATTGCTCCCAGTCAATTAGGAAGAATTAAATCGAACACAATAATGTTGCCGACTGACTCAAATTATGGAAGTCGTCTTTTAAGGCTTTATATCAACATTACGAAGCGGCATAAGTACACTTGCTCTTTGATTTTTCATTCCTCTTCTTTTTTAATCTATATTTTCGTCCAACTCTACAGAGCTGATACCCATTGCTGTTCTTTTCGTGTTCATTTGTTAAAATCGTCACTAATCCACTTTCCCATCTTGATCTTTCTCCATTTTCTTGTGCTGTCTTACACCTTTTTCTGTTGAAGGTTTTTTTTGTTAACCCTGGGTGTCTAGGCCAACTTGCTCGCATCTTGACCAATCCCATGGGGCCTTAAAGATAACAACCAAGAAAATCCCTAGGGGTGCGTTTGGGTACAGTGGACATGACAGAGATGAATAGAGATCATTGTCTCACGTTTGGCAAGACTTTATGTGGAACAGACAAGAACAAGCTGGAATAGGCCTGTTTTACCCCTGTCCCATGGAACAAGATGGATCAGACCTATATTTTACCACATAACCTCAACATAAAACCTAATTCTCTTCGAAAGCATCAAATAAGTCTCTCTTTACATTTTATTCATTCTTTAAATTTTATTTATCGTATTTTATGCTATTTTGAACTTTTCCTTTACCGTCCTCAAAATATTATTTTTTATACGGTTTCTATATGTTTTTTAATTTATATAATTTATTAAATATTAATAATAATAAAATATTATAGAAAATGTATAAAATAAAAATGGAAACTACATCAACTTTTTATTTGGTGCTATTTTCGTAGTATTGACGAAAACTTTTTAATGATATATATTTTATAGTAAAAATATTTAATTTATTATAATTTAATAAACTACATTAAATTAATCAAAATATATAAAAGATATAAACAATTCATTGGGGGTAAATTAGCCATTTATTTTGTCCTGTCTCACTAAACGTTGAACAATTGTTTTGCCTTGTTTGTTCTGTTTTATCCTGCCTGGATGCCAAATGCACCCTAGAGGCCTGATGGGACTCACACTAACGACCTATGGGGGAGGAGCCCCAAGCCTTTACCCTTTATTTGCCGGTTGAGCTAACCCTCAAGGTTCTGTTGAAGGTTTTTGCCGTTGGAAAATCGATGAGGAACTAGGGATACAAGAAATAATTGGTTTTCATCTTTAGGACCAAAGTACTTGGCTTTCTCTCTTGAAAAAAAGTCAGCTCGTGTCGAAACATCAAAAAAGGTTGCTACCCTTTGCAAAAAATGAGTGATTTTGGACAAAAATCACCAGGATTATCATGTTTTTCTTCTTGTTGCATTTACATTTCTAGAATTTGTCCGAAAATGCTCATTTGCACAATGTATATGATTTGGGTTTGTATTCAACAAAAAAACTAGAGTAGGATGGTTGGTCCTGCTATTTGTAATGTTACTATAGATGGTTGAACATGAATGTTTTTATTTTTGCAGAGTTATGGAGATCGGGGAGATGATAATGGAAAACGATCTGAATGAGGTGCGAAATACTCCCAAGGCTTTTTCACCGTTTGTTCAGAGTCGTCGGTTGTATGTGTAGTAACGGGTTTGTAGTCGATGGCTGCTAGAATTTGATTCTTTGTTATGGACAACGTAAAGAGGGAATTTCAGCCACTTTTCAATAGCATGAATGTTCTATCAAAGGTAAAGTATGATGTTATAGATGAATGCACCAAATTGACTCTGTTTGGTCGATACTTTTTTGGAAATTCTATGATTAACGAGTTAAATCGCTCAGCCGATTTTTATCATATTTTACATGCATAAAATTAAAAGGAATTTGCAACAAATGGAGAATCAATTTTGGCTTGATTCCAATTTTAGAAAACTATTTCAGGGGGCGTTTGGTTTACGGAATATTTTATGGAGTGGAATGGATCTGTCAAAAGAATTTGATTTTGAAGGAATTGGAATGGAATTTGACAACACGTTTGGTTGGAATGAATTGGAGTAGGATATGTTCAATGATTTGGAATTTGTCTGTTTGATTTGGTAGAATGTAGCTTTTCCGAATTCAAATGAATAAATGATAAATGACCAAAATATCCTTTTATAACGGTGGTGGTTGGGTGGTTCAGATCGATGGTGGTTTAGATTATTGGTGGTGGTCAACAATGGTTTAGAATGGCGGTGGTCGACGGGGGTTGAAAACGGTGGTTTAGATTGGTGGTGGTTCAGAGGGTGGTGGTGATTGTGGTTCGGATGGAGGTCATACAAACTCTACCCAAGTTTTATCTAGTATATTCATCAATTAAGATCAAGATATACTTTTTTCCAAACAAGCTCTGAGTGTTGGTTAGACCACATAGATCCACATGCAACATTTCCAGAGCTCTAGAGCAAGATGAGTCTGTCTAAGACCTTTTTTTTTTTTTTTTTGTAAGGGCGTCCGGGCCAAAGCTCGACTAATCCCCGTCAAATTTGGAGGCTAAACATGGCTCCACTTAAATGTCGCCAACACTCCCCTCCCAGGACTCGAACTCGGGTTCATGACTATGCCATGCTCAAGCCTTTACCACTAGGCTGGAAGGTCTTAGACTTATAAGCTGAATTTTTCAGTTTTCCCATCTCACTAGCAGAGCACAAATAATCTTTATCAAACTTTGAGAGCTGGTAATCCTTCCACCAATTGTTGCTTGACTAGTTTATTTAAAATTGGAGAAGTTCATATGTGAGAATCTTATGTGCCAAAGCCGACTTTCATAATCCTTCATAGATGATACAAGACACACAAGAAGGAGAGGTTGTGTTTGGTAGAGGAGAAAATTTCAGATGATATAGGTTCCTATGTCTTTTAGCTTTGAGTGCTTCTTCAACGGTCTCTGATTGTATTGTCCATTGCTCCTTGTGAAACTTTACTTCATATCTCTTATAACAAAAATTGATTTATACTTAACAGATTGTGCTTTAGACCATCAACATAAGCAGCTTTAGATATAGAGATATTTCCATCGGTTAGAACACCATGTCTGCTGATTATTCCTTTATTGTTGTTTCCAAAAGTTACCAAACCTCCAAGTTTGTCTTTGAATGAGGCTAGCACTTATATCACTTGTCATGTGCCTAGAACATCAAGAATCCAAATATCAAATTTGCACATGTTGGTCTTGTAAAGACAATTAAGATGATTTAGGTATCCATTTCATTATGGATCCTTTCTGGTTACCTTTAGATGGAGATTTAAGCTTTCTGTTTTGACAATGTTGGCTTTTCCCTTTTCATGTGGTCTCTGAGTTTTGAAATTTCCATGTTTATACATGAATCCAGAGATACCACACTTCTTACGACAAAAATCCTTTAAAAGTTGAGCTAAAAGCTTTGAATTTGCAATTAAAAGGACAAAGATGGTTGTCCAGAAATTCTTTTAGGTTTCATTGAAACAGAAGTAGAAGCCTTATTATTTTACTCTGAATTAGCATTAGAGGTTCTTACAAACTTCCTATCTAATTCAAGAATTGTATTCTTTGAGTCTTTGGCTTTCTTCTTCTAAAGAAGTCTTCACTCTCCATTTTTCTTCTCTTTTTATCGTGAAACAAGGAGAAGAATTAAAAGTTTCATCCAAAACAACTTTTACTTTATGACCAGGAGTGAATCTGATAGATTTAAATAATAAAAAAATGTTGGAAGTATCTCTGATTTATTTACTCTTCGTCTCTAGTTCAAGTTCTAGAGAAGATTTGTCTTCTAAGCACATTTCCATGAAATTAGAGCAAATGGGAAGTTTAGGAATTTGAATTTTTTTATTAAAACAGGTTGGTTTAGACTTTCATTTGACAATTCAGATTTATTATTCTTCTTAGGGACTATTTCTAGAAGTGCTTCAGATAATTCTTCATCAGAATCCGAGTCTAGAAAGCCCTTTTTAGCTTTTCAAAAGATAGTTTCAAGGTCTGGTTGCTCTGGTGTTACTTTGTAAACACTATATCCTTCACCATCTCTTTGTAAAGATACTTGAATATCTTTTATTTTTCACCAGACGAATATCAGGGAATGAAATAGAAGAAATCTTTTTATTAGAGTTAACGATTTCCTTTTTAGTACACTTCTGAGCGTACCTAATGTCGAATGTTGAAGATATGTTTGTTTTCTTGCTCCCAGTAACGGAATCAAGATCATTACCCAAGAAGTATAACAATAAAAGATCTAAAGTTTCAAAACCTAACTAGAACAACAAAGCACGAAAGTGGCGGACATGAAATTCAGGTGGAGAGCCGAGGGAGAGCTACAGTGTGGTGGTCCGGTGGAAAGGGACGGACAAGGGAGTGGGGAGAGGCCGAGTCCATGAGACTTTAAAGACGGGATTGTGAATTGTAACCGTTTATTGATGGTGGGGGTGAGTCAAACTGGCTAGCTTATCAGCTAATAACCAACACGACAACCACCAACTAGTTTATTAGCCAACAGCTATCTTTCTAGACTGTTTCTGGTCGTTTGTCAAACATAGTCTTAGAAAACTATGCAAGTATGTGATAAGTAAACGACAACAAAATACTTGTAACAGGAGCAACCATTTCATCCATTTGCTGTATATAATTCCAATTATTGTGTCACAAAACCATGAAAAATAAAAAGAAAAAACAAGCCCATATCATAAACAAACCCCCCCCCCCCCCTTCTTTCTTGAAAACTAATTATATGACACTCCATCTCTACCCCCCAACGATCTGTTGAAGTTGTATATACAAAAGTTGAAAAAAAGAAATGCTGACCCATCTTCCTTCCATTGGCAGAAACTATAAGTTTTACCTTCTGGCATTGCTTCCAGTTTGTGATGGCTCTGAGTTTGCACCAAGTGCAGCTGCAGCAGATTCTACGTGTGTAAGGAGATGATCGTAAATCTTCTTCCTTATACGATTCATCGTCTCTGGGGAGATATGACAAGTTTCTCCTTCATCTTTACTACTTTCAATCTTATCTAACCAGTCATTGACACTTTTGAGTTGAGATAACATGCCTGCAATCCGACCATTATCGGATATTGTAACATCAGCATCCAAGAATCTTTCTACAAATCCCAAGAACCAATCTTGCGACTCCAGTTTTAACATTTGCCCCAGTTCTACCGTTTCATTAAGACCAGCTCCTTTCTCCCATTTTAGTGGAGGTGGGGCTCTTGCCTTTTGGTCAATTGTTGGCCTTGGAGTTGTTGAGTTGAGAATCTTGGATTGACGGGGCTTGACTTGGGTTTTTGGTGATGCAGTCTTGGTTGTGCTCTCAAGAACCAGGGTGGGCTGGTTCCCAAGGAGAATAACGGGGCTAGAAGGTGGTGCTTGCTTGCTGTACACCGAGAAGGATGATAAGTTTGTGGTTATGGCAGCATGGACCCAGTGACTTGCTTGTTTACGCTTATCTGATGTAGCTTTTAAATGTGTTTCTGACGGGTTATCTTCGCAATCTGATGATGAACCGAGAGCAACGATTTTGGATAAAGATTCAGCAATCTGATGAGCATTATTCAAGCCAGCATGCATTGCCAAGAACTGCTCCACAGCAGGCTGTGGGTTGTCTTCGTTTGCAAAAGAACAGAGCTCGGCATATGTGCTGTCATACAAAAACATGAAGTTTTTTAAATAAAACTGAACTTCAAATGTTGGGACAATCATATCAAGGAAGTCATAAGAATTATATATAGTAAAGCACAAGGGTGGTGTCTGATTGGTTTGAGCTTGGCTCCAAAGGTCAAAAGTACCTGGAGATCCCAGGTTCAAATCCAAGGAGGAATAAAAATCCCCTTGTAGCCATGGAGGTTCAAATGCCGTGACTCCGGGCTATTTGCAAAGCAGATGGTCGTCTTGGGATTAGTCGGCTTGCATAACGGGTTGGATATCCAGGTTTATAAAAAAAAAAGAATTATATAGTATATAGAGAGAGCGGACACAATCATTTGTTAACCAAGTAAATAGTATTAACTTTACAAACCCATCTGAGCTGTTATTTTTTTGATCAACAGTTATGGTTAAATGGGTGGTTATAGAATGACGAAAAAAAAATTAAATTGAATTAAAAGAAGGGCAATTTTGGAACAAATTTTTATTTTTGAAAGATATGATCATCGCTCAGTCTCTCCTCTCTCCCTCTTGAACTGATGGTGATGGTGTTTGTTTTTATTTTTGGAAGATAATCATGTTTTATATGGTATTTGTTTAAAGTTCATAGTGTCGTTTAAAATATGAACTTTTGATTGTTCCCATTTTTTTATCGATGTTCACAAACAATGATTTTTGTTTAAAGTTCATAGGTGAAACAATGATTTTTGTTTAAAGTTCATAATGTTGTTTCGTATATGAGCATTAGTTGTTCCAATTTTTTTTTCTTCTGAAGTTCATAGGTGAAACCAAAAAAATGAGATAATTAAGGAGGTTTAAACAAAGTAATGAAATAGAATGTGATAATTAAGTAATGAGATAATTAAGGAATGTGGTATTAATATATGAAAAAGATTAAAATACCCCTGTTAGCAAAGTTTGTACTAATTAAGCGGTTAACAAAAAATGGTGCATATATATATCTATATAGATACAGATAGAACGATAGAAAGAGAGAGAATGAGGTTCAAAGGAAAACCTCACAAAAATGAGAAGCTGAAGAACACCTGAATAATCATTCATCTGTATGGTATGTATCAGTGCATACAAGTAATTAAAGATGTTACCTGCATGTTATGCATGTGTGCATACCGTACAAATTACTTATATGCATATATGCATATCCTACAGATGAATAGTTACTAGGGTGTTCCTCAGTTTTTCATTTTTTTCGGCTTTCTCCTTAAGCTAACCTTATATATATATATATATATATATATATATAGACTTGGGATAATGTGAGACCAAAGGTTTTTCGTGAGACCCGTAAGACCAATTCTCAACCCTTGGATTAGATCTACAATCTGAACATTTATAATCACAAAATTGCCATGAGACTTCTCAATAATCACAAAATTTCCACCGTGCAACTTTAGACCATCAGATCATTAGCTTATAAAGTTGATAAATGAACATAAATTGGTCTTATGGGTCTCACGAAAAACCCTTGGTCTCACGTTAACCCAACCCTATATATATATAAATAAAACTGAGAATCAAGAGATAAAGATTCTCTTCGGTGAAACCCCCCCTCTCAGTGACCCCCCTTCCATCGACCGCCTACGTCACTATCACCACCACTACCCATGGCCACCAAACCAAGAGCCACATCCATGTGCGACACACCAAACCAGGGAAACTTCAGCTCGATATCTGTTTGTATGTGTGTGCATTTTCTGGATCGAAAACCAGGGATCTGAATTCTTCATGATTTTAGACAGTCCTTGCTCTCTCTTCAGTCCTCAGCCATGGGGGATATAGTTTTTGTTGATTTAAGTAATTTTTTTTCCATTGAATCAAGTAAATTCATGATTTTGAACAACTCTATTTTTTCTGGGCCACAGATGGGATAGGGGACGGTCGGATGGGGTTCACTGTTGCAGGGAAGGGGTGAAGAGGCAGTGGGGATGGCGGTAGGAGGGAGGTGGAGAGGGAGAGGAAATTTGGGAGGAGCTAGAAGTAGAGGGCTGCCATGGACACGGATCGGTGTAGGGGGGCCGTGCAATCTGTTTCTATACGCGCACACATATATACATAGATATAGATCGCCCATGATCCTGCTGCCCCAGAAACACTAATCTTTTGACCATTAAATAAAAGTGATTTCTAAGCCACAAAGTACCTTATACATTGAAGTATGGTTTCGCAGGCTGAAGCCTCTTGAATAGCCTCCACCGCAGCAATTTGTGCAGCATCTCTATGCTTCAGGACTTCCTGCATAAGTATAACATGAGTTGTTCGTAACGATGATTCAAGAAAGATATTGATGAATAAGTTCATCTGTGTAGCAAACACAATGTAAAGACAACATGCCCCATTACGTAGTGGCAAAACCAACAATGTAAAAATCCCAGTAAAATGTAACTTGTATATTTGTTTGTAGGGTTGCAAGTCATGTGCTGTGGAACATTTATTGTAAATGATCTTGTTTAACCAAGAAAGGGCAAAATGAATCAAAATGCAACAAATTTTGGTTAAATTCCTAATTAATGTAACGGGAAAAAAATCTCATATTTTGTACCTATTTTGATCTGTGACCTTTTTGATCTTGTAACATTTGATGACGTGGATACCCCTTATGAAATGTTTACAATGAAATAGAGGATAAACTTACCAAAGGGCCTTTGGCCTAGCGGTATGTGAGTCCTTGGCCTTCTAGGAGGTCAAGGGTTCAAACCTCACCAAAGGTGAGGAGGGTGTGTGAGTTTATTTGTTCTATTTGCCGTATATAAATATTATATACTTAAAAAAAAATAGAGGATAAACTTAACATCCACGTCAAAATGGGTAAAAGTAAATACATTAGATAAGAAATTTATAAATTTCCTTATACAGATCGACAAAAGAATTATTTGTTACACTCAATATGAACTAAGGTAAACTTCGTTTCATTTTGATGCATTTTTGCCAAAAAAACAAATACTTGCATCAAAACCATATAGGGCCCGTTTGGTTTTGACGGAACATTTTTGAGGGATTATGATTTCATGGAAGGATTTGGATCTTTGGTGTTTTTGGTTTGTAGGATTTAGAATGGAATTGAATTTCATTCTTTTATAAATCTTGTTTGGTTTGTAGGGTATGGAATGGATTTTTTTATAAATAATTTGTTTGTTTCATTAAGATGTGGACGCAATGGAGAGAATAGGACAGATTTGAAGAAAGAGGAGGGGTAAAGATGCGATAGAAACAATTGAAATACATGGGATTTGGATTTGAAATGATAACTGACTCGAAGGGATTTCTAAATCTGTTGGTTGTGGGATTCCAATTCCAAACTTTCCTTCAAACCAAACAAAGGAATGTAATGGATTTCAATTCCTAATTCCTCCAAATCCTACACAGGATTGGAATGGATCTACAATTCCTAATCCCTCCAAATTCTACCAAATCCAAACCAAAACTAGAAGTGACTCACACCCTCCAATGACGCTATCTATAGTGGTTCAATTTTGGGAACATACCTTTCCAAGCTTTCCAATAGACAAAGGGAGTGAAGACCAAGAACCACTTGTATCGGTCAATCTCCTATTACTCAAAGAAACCTTGATCATGTTTCCTGGATGCAAAGCCCCTGCTGATGATTTTTGCTTACTTGAATGAACAACCAAATCTGGAATCGTAGTAGTCACTCTCGTTTGAGGTGTGTGAACCTTACTTTCCTCTTTAGATGATGACTTATTCACAAATGAAGTTGCTTTATTACTCTCCTCTTTAGATGGCATCCTTTCACTTGTCGATTTTCTTGAAGTCTGCATCATAAGGTTATTTGGCATCATGTTAATTAGAAATGATAACCGATAAGAAATAAATCAAACCAAACTAACTGTAAATCCTTTTCTACCCTTGAAAGCCCCGGTTTGCAAATTAATAATTAAAATAAACAAGCAAGCGGGCTATAAGTGACGGAAATAGGTTAAAACAAACAAGGAAACACAAAACACAGTAATGACAACTGCTAGAACTGTTGAGAGAAAATAAGAACCTGTTCGATGTTTCAAATTCCTTGTTCAAGTGTATAGAAGATACAACTTGTCCCCAGCTTTCCTAGAGATATGCCCCAAAGTCCTCTAATCATGACAATGACGGTTATGTACGGAGGCTCTATGCATTCTTTTATAACTGTCTTATAACAGCCTTTTTGACTAATATGTCACCTATATTTGTGCTTTACAGATATGTTTCTTAGGGGCTGTTTGGCTGGTTTTCCATTAAGTCCTGTATAGATAAAGTTGTATGTGTAGATTTAGCTGTTTGTATAGATTGGGAAGGTTTTTGTTTGGGTGGGTTTTTCATAGATGGAAGGAGCATGATTTTTAATTGGGAGGGGCAGGTTTGGAAAAAACTTGGCTTTCTGCATACAACTTTCCCATAGAAGCTTACAGAATAAGCCACTTTCTATATCATTAAGTCACTATCAAACAGTCATATATAGCTGACTGAATAAGCTGTGAGTCCCATTAAGCTCATTAAGTTGCTAACAAACATGCCCACTAAGCTCATTATTCTTTTTTGGCAAGCCGGGGTAACCTCTCTATCTCTTGGAACAGAGGTAAGGTGTGCATACATCTTATCCCTCAGACCCACATTCGGGTGGGATATACTACGTTTGTTTGGTTTCGTTTATGTATGGAACAACTAAGATGCTCACTTGAAAGTTGATTACATTACAATGGAAATTAATGCCAACTTGAAGATGCATATAGTCTGGTATACACAAGGGAAAGACAAGACATTTTGAACAAATCAACAGAACCGAGCATTGTCTGTTTTCAGATAGTCAGATATAAAGCAAGCTCAAACTAAGAAAGAACTCACAGAAGTACTCCAAGCTTCAGGCTTTGAATTCTTCTTGGTGATATCGATTCTTGGAGTCCTCACATCCGTACCACCTTCCCAGCTCTTCCTAAGAGCCTTGTGTCCAAAGTCAATACTCTGAACAAAACTTTTTATCGAGTTTCCCATTCCAGACTTGTTCACACTTGGACTTGCTCCACGAGCTGGACTCGTTTTCTCCCCAAAGCTCAATTTATTAATCGTCTTCTCCATTCTGTTGATGCTCGACTGCTTCTTAATCCCATTGGAGAACTTCTCAAACGAATTAGGCAATGAATAATAACTTGTAGGAGACAAAAGTATAGGTTGAGAATTGAACGATTTGGTTTTTAATGACCGATTTGTCACAATTGCATCCAGTGCCAACTTTGGTAATTGAGATTTAGATCTTCCCAAAACTGGTCTAGTCTTCTTACTATCCAATTCTTTATCCTTTTGTCTCCCATTTAATCTCTTCATGACTCTTTTGGAAGGAGATTTGGTCTTATTGAATAACATAGAACCAGAAGCAGAACTACAATTATTGTTGAGGAAACCTAAAGAGTGGGTGGCAACTATATCTTCCGGGGTTCCAACACAAGGGTGCCGGCCAGGAACTGGCCGGACCCCTTGTAAAATGGGCACCGGAGAGGCTGGCTCGAGCCTATCGACATGTATAAATTGACCCAATTGGATCTTATCACTGAGAATGAGATCAATATGTTGATCAGGTAAAGATACATATGTGGCATGAGATGAATCAGATACCTTGAGGTAAAACCCTTGGTTTTCAAAAAGCTCACCACCAGCTAAAGAAGGGACAATGCTCACCACTTGCAATAGAGATGATCTGTGCTCTCCTCCAACCTTCACATCTGTGTTCATGTGTTGAAGCAATTTTAACAGTACACCAGGGACCGGAGCAGCCATTGTTGTTAACAACTTCAATATGCATCACACCACTCTAAACCCAAAAACCTAGATCCAGATTTTTTACGAAATCATTCAAATGGGTCCACAAATATGAGGATTGCAAGAAACTCAAAGTCGAACTGGGTTAAGAAATCAAACCATATTTGGTGGCAAATATGCATTGTTACTAGTACATCAACTGAAACCCACAATAAAGATCCATCGATTTTTCATCAACACCGACAAAAAAAGGTGGAAGCAGAAGAAAAATATCAATAAATAACCAAATTAGGTAATACCCAACAAGTTTCTTCAGCTTAATCAAGATGGTAATATGTATAATTTGATGGGATGAGGAAATTGGTGGAGGTTAGTATGATTAGCAATAATACAATGAAACAGCACACGAGGAGAAGACAAATGTCATTGATTGCAGATGGGTAAAAAGTGGCAACTCAGTTATGAGGAACAGGACAAGGATCGAATCTAAGCTCTTTGAATTCCTAAAATTCGAGTTGTTATAGGAATTCCCATTGATTTTTCTGCTCTTTCGTTCAATCATACGGATAAATAGCTTTTTACAATGAGAAAGGGGAAGAGTTAAGAGGCAAATTTGTGAGAAATTCGTATCAAATACACAATCGAGCAAACTGACCATGAAGAAAAACAAATAATCAGCAGAAGAGGCTGAAGACACACGTCTCCTTTTCCTTCACCACAAGCTGTGATCTGAACATGGAGAGAGATAGAGAGGGACCCAGCCCCCAGGTAGAGTTTGCTTTTCTTGTTCTATTCGGTGGACGCCCACTTTAGGTGTGTTTTGGGATTACTTATTTAAAACCACTTTTTCCAAATTCATGATACACACTTATACGGTGTTAAATTAGGGAAATTTATAAAAATAACCGTTTTACACACCTTTTTGTTACAAAATAATCATATTTTAGAGGTTTTGCCAAAATAACCACTTGGATCGCCCCCGGGGGCGATCCGTAGATAATGGGGGCGATCCCCTTAAAAAAGAAAAAAAAAAAAAATTCCTCAAAAGTCGAGATTACTGTTCACCTCGTTGACCGTGTTTGACCTCTCCCGGAGGCGATCCGTACTGTTCACCCATGAACTTTTTTTTTAAAATTGAAGTTGTATTTTTTTTAACTTTTTTAAAACCAAATTTCATGAGGAAAAGATTTAAAAATAAATCTTTATAATTATGGAGACGCAAAAATTAATTTTCTCTGTTTTGTGTTTCGGAAATCAGATATAATATCTGATTGACGAAATTTGACCTCTATTTTTTTGTTTTTAATTTTAAATTTC